>NW_007377651.1:136780-274222 GCF_000475195.1 Diaphorina citri
GCCCTAAGAGCATGAGTCTCAGCTCTTGGTCACGGTGATTTACCCTCATGGAAATTGGCTAGAGAAACTTGGAATCCTTTGAATTTCCAAACGAAATATGAATTCAATTTTCAAAAATAACAAAATCTTGATTCTCAAAGAAACTGGCTAAACTTTGATGAATTCAGAAACCAATTTACTGAACTTTTTGATATTAAACACTGTAGATAACTAGAGTTTTCTAGTACACATAAATGTGAAAAATCTGAATAAAATCGAATACACTGATTTCTCAGTTACAGAAGCATTGAATCCCTAACAAATTCAGGGTTTTCATGGAAAGAGCTTCCTAGATGACTATAATGAAACTCAATCTAAAGGAGGAAATATCTGGGAACAAACTCCTTTGAATATGATCGAAATTATACCTTTAATATCTTGAAATTTGTCCGCAAGCTCAATCCTAACTTTGGAAAGAATTTAGTGAAAGAATTTTCCACTGAAGCAAACAAAATCACAAAACAGATGAACTCTACCAGTTACAAGATACGACTATGAAAAATATAGGACAATAACGAATTAACCCTAAATAGTTTCATAATTACAGAGATCTGAGTTCAGAAAGAACTTCGAAATAAGAAAAAATATCCAATATATCTTCAAGGATTCTTAAGGAAATATCCTAAGTTCCCGATGTAGAGTTTACAAAGAGATTGGAAGATTCTTTGACCGAGACATCAAGAGGCATTCTTGAACAGGTCACTTTTTGGATGGGTTTCTCGGTGGATTGATAAGTGATCTTCACGAACTAGCTCCGCACATAGACCCCTGGAAGAAGAAAATTGGATTTGGGTGAGTTATCAAAGCAAACAATGAGAAAGGAAAGCTCCCTTTTGTGTTTAACTACCCTATAATAACAATGGAGCTCATTCTGTGAAAATCCTTTTGTACCAATTTTCGCATTGACCGATAACTTCTGAACAACGTACCTCTTATTTGTGTTAGGCACAAATAGAGCAAATCCACTATTGCTTCGGAAAGCTTATTGAAATTTTCACCATTGCTCTGGGAGGCTCATCCCTATCATCACATCTGTATTCTGTTTGTAGGTCAAAGTATCATTGTCAAGTAGTACTTGTGCTTCCTAAGAAAACAGCCAGACCCAACAGTTGTTTATTATGTTGTTAATAAAAATATATAAGATTTCTTTCTTCTTACTTCATTTACTGTAAACAGAGCCAAAAACTTCCTGACATCGTGGTGCTTGTACACTCTGTATTGAGAACAACACTTCAGCCCCAGTTGGGGTCTCTACAAGTGCAGAGCATACTTGGTTGTCTCGTATGCCACCAAAAACTCCAGTTTTCGCGCAAGTCAAAGAGGAGAACTACTTTTGGACACACAAAAGATTTCAATGAAAACAGCATACCATCAACATAAGCTTTCCTTCCTGTGAAAAAAAACAAAATAAAAGTACCTAAATTAAAAAAAAAAAACATTAAAAAAAAAAAAAAAAAAAAAAACCTACCAATAATAATTACAAATTAAACACAACTTTCCAGTTTTCTTGCACTGGAAGGGCACCTAAAGCAGAAGCTGCATTGCCATATTGAATGGCTGGTCTGATTCTTTGTTGTCAGTTAAATTGTGCTCTCTTGCCTCCTGTTTTTTCATTCATTATTTTTCCAATTTCTCTTATCCATTCCTTTCTTTTCTTGCAACTCCCAGTGTCTCATTTGTCACAGAAATGATTCATGGCATTATCCCCTAGATCGAGAGCATAAATGAAAGAAAAACTAAGGAAAGATGATGAAAAGAATCTGTCAATGAGTCTTACCTCTTCACGTGGCATACCAGAATGTTTGAGCCGATTCCATTCCGCATAGTAGAGTAACGTACCAAAACTATCAAACAAATAGAAGTTGTACACTGTCATTGTCCAACTGTAGCATGGTACATGTGCTGAGAGGAAAGAAAATATAAGTAATAAATAGAATATCGGTAATTATGCAGAAGTCACATCCGTAGAAAAGAAAAGCTCCTTTTTGTATTTAACCTAACCCTATAATAACACTAATCACTGCTCTAATTGTGGAAACTCCTTCTTGCGTTTAAAAGGAAAGAAAATATAATAAATAGAATATCACTGGATGCTCCTTCAAGTATTAGGTGAGCATTTGATGTTGTTCTTACTGCAACTTATGAGTTACAAGAGGCATACTACAGGATGGGCTTGCTACAACACAGAAAACGTCTAATGTAGCAGTTGGTTCATTGCAGGTGGTGAAACACTCTCTTTTTCTTTTATTCCATGTTTTAATCCATTCCATCCATGAGGATAATCCAGTGTACCTACCTAGCTATCTTTTGAAGGACACTGAGGTTCATAAGAAATAAGAGAATCTGCCTAACAAAGAGATTTGAGACAAGAACCATGTTTGTGTTTGAATCCAGGCTATTCTTTTGAACCTCCCATTTAAAGTATTTCCAACGCAATTCAAAAACCACTACACTGTATTAAATGAAACAAAGTTCTTCATTTTTATCTAATCTCCTTTTAAAACTGAGATAGGGTATTTTGTCCTCGAAATTACCATTCACCAAAGTTTTGGCTCCATGAAGGAGGAGGCTGCTGCAGTGTAAAGTGTATTGATTAGTTTCGGACACAAGTCTGTCGACGGTATAACTTACCTCAAACGAAGATGAAAGTATGAAGCCTACAGCAAGATTTTAACCGGAAACAGATTCCAACAACACACATTGAACTTTGAAGCTTGGAAAGAACTTTCAATTCAAAGAAATAATCAAACTTTTATAAAAAATAAATTCGAAAAATACATTCGGTACTTTTTTATGAACGCCCGACAATAGTAAGTTGTGTATGCAATGTGCTAAGCAATCAATAAGATCTCGTTTTTTTTTGTGGATGTGTCAAAATTACATTTAGACCCGTAGCCGCATTACCTAGGTATTCTACAAATTTTAATTCTAACATGATATTTTTTGTTCTACCTACCTTCTAAAGAATATCAAACAATCTCATTTTTGAAAAATTCCTAATTCAATATTTGATCACAACTTTATGGTGGTTACTAGCTTCTTGAAGTTCTGTTGTAGGTACCTACCTACTTATGATTATTTTTATTTCCGAAATGCCTATCTACCTGAATAAGTACATAACTCAAAACGATTCCTTGATTCTCGATTCCTGTAGAATAAGATAAAAGAATAGATCAGTTGCGCTTACTTGGTTGATGTTTCAAAGTCATTGAGCAGGAAAAATGAGGACCAACGGAATTTTTCTTTTTCTTCTTCGACTTCTAGATACCGAGATAAATCGATTTAAAAAATACCGATAAATCGTGAACTTTGACGTCACAGCATACGCTGCCGTAGGCTATGACGTCGTGGCCGGCGTGAACCCTTCGGAAGAATTGAAAGAAAGGGTGGAAGAAGTCTGGCCTCTAGTACCAGAGGAGAAGATAAGGGCAGCCATCTTGCAGTGGAGGGCCAGGGTTCGGGCACTCGGGCAGTCATTGATGAGAAGGGGGGACCCATTGTGCACAGATTCAAATAAATACATATAAATAAGGTAAGAATTTCCAAAAAAAAACGTACTCTTTTTTCAGTTTCCTATTCCATAAAAAAACTATTCGAGATATTTCAATGACTTTCAGGATACATCCAAAATATTGTTCTGTTCTTTGGTTTAAAATTTCAAAATAATCCGTCAACTAGAAAAAAAGTTATTATAAAAGGAGTCAGACCAGGACGGTAACAGACGCGGCGCTTACAGTTACATTGACCCCAGCGGTCAGAGACGTACCATCACCTACACTGCTGGTAAGAACGGATTCCAAGCTAGTGGCGACGATATCCCAGTAGCTCCCCCAGCACCACCTGCACCAGCCCCAGTAGCGCCACAAGCACCAGCTGCACCACAAGCACCAGTAGCCCCCGCCGCTGGAAGACAATACAGCGTCCAGGATGATTCTGCTGAAGGTCAATACCATCCCATCTACGATGATGTTGAATACTGGGAGAGACAATCCAAATCTCGCCCCGCTGCCGCTGCTCCCGCCCCAGCTGCCCCACAATGGAGTGCCCCAACCCCCGCCCCAGCCCAATGGAACGCCCCAGCTCCACAGTCCTGGAGTGCCCCTGCTGCTCCAGCCCCAAGAGCCTGGAGTGAACCTGCTGCCCCAGCTCCAGCTGCCCCACAATGGCGTGCCCCAGCTCCAGCTGCCCCAGAGTGGAATGCTCCTGCCCCAGCTGCCCCACAATGGCGCTCCCCCGCCCCTGCCGCCCCACAGTGGAGTGCCCCAGCACCAGCTGTCCCACAATGGTTAGACAAATAAATAGGTGCATATTTTATTACCTATAATTTTCGCATTTCCTTCATAGGTAGGTACCTAATACTTGTAGTTATTGTGTTAGAAAGTATCAACTTAGATTAGAAAGGTTAGGTTTAGTATCTACCTTATTCGGTACTTTAGCTACCTACATAGAGTAATAAGTACGGTATAGATATTGTATAATAATTGTGGGAGTATAAATTTATTATCTCTTTTTTCAATATAATTGTTGTTTGGTATCAGTTACTCTGCTTGTTTAGTGGCGGTATGACTTATTGGAAGTTGGTCTTATCTCCCTTTCCTGAAACACCTCATATGTCGATGGCGAGTCTTCACACAGTAACTCCCTGATCTTATCTACCATCATCTGTCTGCATTCTCTGCATTCATCTCTACCCATGCTTTTCTGAGTATTGGTCTTTCTCTGGTTTTTGACTTCATTTCTGGATCCAGATCGGCGCATTGGTTTTGCCAGTTCATTGTTTGGTGATGGACATTCAGTCTCATTTTGTTTATTAATCGAATTAATTATCTCCTTTATATGATCATGCTTTCTCTGACGTATTTTGGTCATTTCTTTTTCAAAGTTTTGTGCCTTCCTCTGTAGAGCATTGCTAAGGTCTTTATAACATACTAGCTTGTCATGGAGCGCCTCACATCTCATCTGCTCTTTTTCCACACAGCGTTTCCATTGATTGCTTTGTGCATCTACTTCCATTATTTGTTTCCTCAAATTCTTAGCTGGTCGTTCCAATGTCTCTCGTACACACTCGATTTTCTTATAGCGTTGAAATGCTTCATCCAGCTCATTACATTTCTCTTCTAGTTCTGCTGATTTTTTGTTCAAACAGGCTTTCAGTTTGGTTAAGTTTGTCTTGAGATTCTGAATATTTGCCTCTGTTTCTCTGTTCCGATTACTGAGCTCTTCACCAGCATTATTCATCTCCTGACAAGTTCTCACCAAATCGTTCAGACATTTCTCATAGGACACAATCTTATCCTCGTACTTATTTATCTCTTTCTCCAGAGCATGATAGCAGTTGAGTAGACTATCATTCTTCTCACTCAGATGTCTGAGTTCAGCCTGGAACTTTTTGTACATGGCCTCTTTCTTCCTGATTTCATCTACATTAACTTTCTTATTTTGGCCGTGATGTCTCATTTCCTCCTTCAATAAGTACAGTTCGGATTCCAGTTCCTGTATATCCACCTGGAGAGGGGCTATTTCTGCTTTGAGAATGTTGATCTCATGTTCGATCACTCTGTTTTCACAAACAATTTCATTTCGGGCGTACACCATATCCCGAATATTCTTACATACGAAGTCTGCCATTGGAGATGTTGTTAATTCTGTTCTTAATGTATTGTCAAATTTTCTATGAGTTTTCTTCTGTTCTTGACAAATTGTCAAATTTTCTATTAGTTTCCCTTGTAGTTGAATTGGAATATGTGAGAATGTGTGATGTGTTTAGAAATTTTAGTTGTGTGCCTATGTAAAATTTAGAAGTGTTGAAAAAAGCTGTGAACACTTTCTGTTCAAAATGTAAAATGGCCACTAATATTGAATAGTGCCTAATACCTACATAGGTAATGCACCTAGGTCATTTGAATAAATTTAGCCACTGAACCAAAACTCAAATGGAGACTTTTTTTAAGAGGTTTGATAAATGAACTGTAACTGCTAAGGTCCTGTCGTCCCGAAAGCGGAGAAGGAAGACAAAATAGGAGAGAGCCAGCCGTTCTGAGAACGAACCGTATCCGTTCAGAATAAAATCCGCTCTGGGCGGAAATCGAACCCGCGGTCTAGTGATCATATAAATTAATGAGGGATGGACGGGTCATTGTTTCGCGTTGCATAATGAATATGTGTTCCAAGTATCGTAATAGATTTTGCCATAATAGTTATAGGTGTGTAGTTTAAACACGTAACTTACCCTTGCTTTAATTTATGATAGGTGATCCTAATAGACAAATGATTTTTAGTAGCTAACTCTGTACACACTTTTCTAAATTTCATTCACTTGAAGATTTATTTTTTTTCAATTTTCAGAAGGATGACTTGACTTCTTGAATCTCAATCCATTGTAATGTGTGTTTCAGGTTTTCTTACTCGCGATAGCAAGCTTGTCAGTGGCTCAGCAATATGTTAAGGACCCTAAGGAAGCCGCCATCTTATCTGAGAAGAGATACCTGAGCAACAATGGACAGTTCGGGTCTGCTTACACTCAGGAAGATGGTGTCCAGTTCACTGAGGAGTCAGACCAGGACGGTAACAGACGCGGCGCTTACAGTTACATTGACCCCAGCGGTCAGAGACGTACCATCACCTACACTGCTGGTAAGAACGGATTACAAGCTAGTGGCAAGTATATCCCATATCTTCCCCCCACACCACCTGCCCCAGCCCCAGTAGCGCCACTGTTTTGCCAGTTCATTGTTTGGTGATGGACATTCAGTCTCATTTTGTTTATTAATCGAATTAATTATCTCCTTTATATGATCATGCTTTCTCTGACGTATTTTGGTCATTTCTTTTTCAAAGTTTTGTGCCTTCCTCTGTAGAGCATTGCTAAGGTCTTTATAACATACTAGCTTGTCATGGAGCGCCTCACATCTCATCTGCTCTTTTTCCACACAGCGTTTCCATTGATTGCTTTGTGCATCTACTTCCATTATTTGTTTCCTCAAATTCTTAGCTGGTCGTTCCAATGTCTCTCGTACACACTCGATTTTCTTATAGCGTTGAAATGCTTCATCCAGCTCATTACATTTCTCTTCTAGTTCTGCTGATTTTTTGTTCAAACAGGCTTTCAGTTTGGTTAAGTTTGTCTTGAGATTCTGAATATTTGCCTCTGTTTCTCTGTTCCGATTACTGAGCTCTTCACCAGCATTATTCATCTCCTGACAAGTTCTCACCAAATCGTTCAGACATTTCTCATAGGACACAATCTTATCCTCGTACTTATTTATCTCTTTCTCCAGAGCATGATAGCAGTTGAGTAGACTATCATTCTTCTCACTCAGATGTCTGAGTTCAGCCTGGAACTTTTTGTACATGGCCTCTTTCTTCCTGATTTCATCTACATTAACTTTCTTATTTTGGCCGTGATGTCTCATTTCCTCCTTCAATAAGTACAGTTCGGATTCCAGTTCCTGTATATCCACCTGGAGAGGGGCTATTTCTGCTTTGAGAATGTTGATCTCATGTTCGATCACTCTGTTTTCACAAACAATTTCATTTCGGGCGTACACCATATCCCGAATATTCTTACATACGAAGTCTGCCATTGGAGATGTTGTTAATTCTGTTCTTAATGTATTGTCAAATTTTCTATGAGTTTTCTTCTGTTCTTGACAAATTGTCAAATTTTCTATTAGTTTCCCTTGTAGTTGAATTGGAATATGTGAGAATGTGTGATGTGTTTAGAAATTTTAGTTGTGTGCCTATGTAAAATTTAGAAGTGTTGAAAAAAGCTGTGAACACTTTCTGTTCAAAATGTAAAATGGCCACTAATATTGAATAGTGCCTAATACCTACATAGGTAATGCACCTAGGTCATTTGAATAAATTTAGCCACTGAACCAAAACTCAAATGGAGACTTTTTTTAAGAGGTTTGATAAATGAACTGTAACTGCTAAGGTCCTGTCGTCCCGAAAGCGGAGAAGGAAGACAAAATAGGAGAGAGCCAGCCGTTCTGAGAACGAACCGTATCCGTTCAGAATAAAATCCGCTCTGGGCGGAAATCGAACCCGCGGTCTAGTGCTTACAAGGCAGACGCGCTACCCTCCAAGCTAACTAGGCTGGCTATGAGACATTTTTACAAAATATGAAGTTCAAGTTAGATCAATTTCAACTGGTGGAGTCTCAAATGTCTCAACTCTCCAATTTTGGTGTTAATGTGAACTACTAAAGGGACTAATTTTACGGTCTAAACTATAGGTGCCTATTGACTAAAATTATTTCAAATACCTAACTACCTACCTAATTTACGAACCTAAAATAAATATCAGAAATCAGAACACCAAACGTTTATATTAAGGTTAACCTATTATATCAGGTAGGTACCTATACCTACCTACCTAATTATATGTACATATAATTATTGCAACTTTCTTCCTCTTTTTCGTGTCTTTCAAGAAGTTTAATTTTCACCCCTCCTCCTTCTTCTCCTCCTCCTCCTCTTTCTTCTTCTTCTTCCTCTTATTCGTCTTCCCCTGCTTCTTCTTCTTCTCCTCTTCCTCTGCCAGCCTAGTTAGCTTAGTTGGTAGTGTGTCTGCCTTGTAAGCGCTAGGCCGCGGGTTCGATTCCCGCCCGGGGCGGATTTTATTCCATAGTTATATCGGAGGTGCGCTATCTACATTTTATTCGTTCCCTCATTCTGTAAGCACGACGCCGCAGGCACTTAGATATTAGGTGCTTGATGAAAGTTTTCGTGGAGTGAGGAGTTGAGGTCCCATCGATTTTGTAATGATTAAAGTACTCCGTATGGTCAAGGTTCAGGAATTAGATGGTGGCGTTCAAAGAAAACATTTGGAAATTACAAAGACGTGTACTCAAGTCCTTGGAATTTGGAAGGGTGGGGGTTTCAATCCAAAGATCTCGTGCGATGAAAGGGTCGAAAAAAAAAATCCTCTTCCTCCTCCCCCTCCCCTTTTTTTACAAAGTGTAATTTTCACCCCTTCTTCTTCTTCTTCTTCTTCTTCCCTCAAAATTGTCTGCTGGTCGGGGCGAGAGGGTTGCAAAAACTTGGTCCGGGTGATCTGTTCGTGTAAAAGAACGCGAAGTGCCCACTTAACCCATCGGGTAAGTCAAGTTCATTAGTGCGAGGGCGGGTCTGCATTCGCTCTGGTCCAAGACCAACCGTGTCCCGCGAGGACCGCAAGGGGTGAAAGTGTTTCCGGGTGGACACACCCAGATCAGAAATTTGACCTTAACTTTGGTCTTGCACAGAGATCTAGATCTAGAGACCCGGAGAACCATTAGAATCAAGTTCAGGATCTTGAGTTCCTTGAGTGAAGTGTGAGCACGAGGGTGATTTATTCATGTGGTTCTGACGTTCTGATAGGAAATCAATCAAGTACCAATTATGTAAGTGGAAAATCCAGTGTTTTATCGCCTGTGGTTTATGGTTTTCTGACACTTTATGATAGATGCTGACATTGCTGACGGCGGCGCGGCGACAGGGGAATTCATGCAGAAAATTCGTAGCTGTAAAAATAGACCCATTGAAATTGAAAGTTAAATTTCTACATCTATATTTAAAAATAGATCAATTGGAAGTTAAAATTGTACCTCGAAAGGAATGTTAGAAGGATTTGGAAGACGGCCAAAGACCCCAAAGGAAAGGTCAGAGAAAGAATGCACTGCAGTTTTCGTACATAGTGGTATCTCGTATTTTCTTTGACAAACCAAAGAATTTTCCATAGTTATATCGGAGGTGCGCTATCTACATTTTATTCGTTCCCTCATTCTGTAAGCACGACGCCGCAGGCACTTAGATATTAGGTGCTTGATGAAAGTTTTCGTGGAGTGAGGAGTTGAGGTCCCATCGATTTTGTAATGATTAAAGTACTCCGTATGGTCAAGGTTCAGGAATTAGATGGTGGCGTTCAAAGAAAACATTTGGAAATTACAAAGACGTGTACTCAAGTCCTTGGAATTTGGAAGGGTGGGGGTTTCAATCCAAAGATCTCGTGCGATGAAAGGGTCTCTTAACATGTACCTCGCGGTCATCCAACATGTAACCCGAAGTTCCCGAGGGCGATAAAAGCTCCTACAACATAAATCGCGAAGACAGTCAAGGACAAGCAGACAAGTTCAAGTTTTTGTTATACATTTTATTTTTCTCCACGACTCGCGACTCGGAATCTCAACAATAGCGAAGTACGAGGTTCAAATCCTGCCCGCGGCTACGAAATATGCACGCGTCATGATCTTATGGGCGATCTACATACATTATTCATTAACAATGGCTTTCACAGACAAAGCTCTTGGGCTTGTGTTGCCTCTTTGTAATTGTTTGGCAAATATTTAGGTAGATGATTGTCGGGATGGGTTGCCTCTCGTGCTGGGAGATCATGTTCCCAATCTGTCTATACTCACCTATCCTCTGTTTACGTATAGGTATATTGGTTATATGTTATCTTTGGTTTATGCAGAAGTTTCGACAGAAAGACGCGAGATAGAAATGGATGGAAAGTAGATTTTTTTAGAGGTTTGATAGAGGGAACTGAAACTACTAAGGTCTTATCGTCCCGAAAGCGAAGAGAGAAGGAAGCCAGTAGGTATAGGAGAAGCCAGCCCTTCCAAGAAGGAACCTTATCCGCTCAAGATAAAATCCGCCCCGGGCGGGAATCGAAAATCTGGACTTCGGATTTAGAGGTTGGTGGTTCGAGTCCAAGATGATGGAATCAGCGATCTACAGCTCGTTTTATGCTCTGTCTAATAGCTGATTCAATTTTTTGCCATCCCAAGTGGTATCAATGGTACCAAATTACCAATCTAAAATGAAATGTTGCTCAGCAAGAATTACCTTAAGTTAAAGTCTAGTTAAAGCATATAACATCTGTTGAAGAAATATCAGCAGAAAAAGGCGTAGGAAAAATGGAAAACCTTGTGGCATTCTTCTTATCAAACACTTGCAGAAGTTCCAAGCAATTAGACACATGAATAAATATTATGTATAAAACAACCTACAAAGATGCATGATGCATAGGAGTACACCTGATTATTATTATTATTATATAACTCTTTATTAGAACTTTACAATATTTACAAAGAGGTACAAGAAACAAAATAACAAACTGATAAATTAACAAATGAAAAAGAAAATTGAATAAAGAAAGAAAAATAAAAAAAAAATATTGAAAAATTCTAACTCAGGGGCGGGATTAATGCCTAGGGCATTCTCTTCCATCCAACCCCTAATTCCTGATACGAGTGTATATTCCAGAATGGAAAGTTACTTAATAAGTTTTCTTTGTACTTAATAGATAAGGACATGTAGATGTACCTATGCTCTTGTACTCCTGTTTATTATTGACAAAGAGTTCATCTTCCCATCTTTAGACAAGTTTTCCTCCTTGTAAGAGCAGCCTGTAGAAGTTATTCATTACGAAGTGTTAACACTCCTATCCACTCATGCTTCGCCTGTCGGACAAACCTAAGTGTGTCAGACTCCCAGAACGTGTGTGGCGGAGAAACCTTCCGACCTGACAATCTGGTCCATTGTCTGAGTGATGGTCGCTCTTGAGGTGTGTCCACACATGGTCTACCGCCCGTCGATCGATGTCGACTGAACCGTCCACACTGAGCACACTGCCTGGGCAACATAGTTTTACATCGTCGATCGACGCCGACGGCCGGTCGACTATGTTTGGACACACCATTCCTGCACAAGAAAACGTAAAATTAAAACGAAAGTTTTCACATTTATAGTACCGTGTTCAGACTTTGACTCACAAATGCGAGCCAGACTCTTACTCGTAACATGTTAGTACTATAGATACCTATACAATGTGTAAATGACATAGAACATATAACATAGGTCTGACTTGATTACTGAAAACGAATCGTAAATCAATCACACGGCGAAATGCAGGACAGGAAAAACTAGTACCTAATGCTTTGTTTATAATTAACCGACTTCATATCAGCAGCCTGCTATCTCATAACTAGCGGCAAAAACGCATAACTAGCAGCAAAAGCGCAGGCTTTTAAATCTAGCCACTTTCCTATGAGACGGGATTGACTGATTTATATTCGAATCGCCTCGGAGGCGTCCATAAAAATCGCTCGAAACCGTAAAGTGGTCGACCTTGCCCGGTTTCCAACGTCTAGGAAATTCGATCCGATTTTTTTGTTCCTTCTCCGATATTCGTCCGGAGGGTAACACTGAGCTTGGAGAAGACGCGAGACAGAAATAGACTTTAAATAGATTGAAATAGATGTAGATTGAAAGTCGAATAAAGTCGAATGATTAAAAATAGATTAGGGTCGAAAGGTATATTGGGGTCGAGAAAATAGATTTAGATTGAAAGTCGAATAAATTCGAATGATTAAAATAGATTAGGGTCGAAAGGTATATTGGGGTCGAGAAGATTGGAACACATCACATGCCTTCAGGCACACTCCATTTGCCAACGGTCTAGGTTTACCTCGCCCTTGGGATCAATTTAATTTGAAGAAAATCTGAGAGTACAACTTTTACCTCACGTCACACAGAGTGTCGATGGAAATAGAATGGAAATGGAAAGTCATAGATGTTAGTTATAGATGAATGTCAAATGCTAGAGGTACGTCTATTAAGAATTAAAGGTGGGGCTTGGATCGGGATAATGTCACTCGGGACTCGAGTATACGTAGCTCCATCAGTGACGCAAGAATTGGTTCTGAAAGGGTTTTACCATCAATGAGAAATAGATCCTGCTGTAAGGGTATTAGTATAAGTCGTAAGTACTTTATTAGTACCTGATCAAAGTACGAGTATTAGCTACGTTACTGTTACGTTATTTTAAAATGGAAAACCTTGTGGCATTCTTCTTATCAAACACTTGCAGAAGTTCCAAGCAATTAGACACATGAATAAATATTATGTATAAAACAACCTACAAAGATGCATGATGCATAGGAGTACACCTGATTATTATTATTATTATATAACTCTTTATTAGAACTTTACAATATTTACAAAGAGGTACAAGAAACAAAATAACAAACTGATAAATTACACACACTATCAGGTATAGAACTGACGCTATTAGGTAAACTTGACACCTGATCAGATTTACCTGATAGGTAGTGAGTGGTTGCCCTAATATGAGGAGGATGGGTTCCGAACTTTAATTGTTAATAAATCTTTATTCCTCTTTTTGAAAATTGTCTAGGAACAAGAAATTCCACATGAAATGGTGAACCAGCGAAGTTGTTCCTTTGTTTATCCAGATTTCGGTGAAAGCGTTACACCTGAAGGAAATTTGCTTTTTCAATTTTGGGCTGTATGAGGCCTTTGGAGACTCCGTGTTCTCCGTAAGGTTCACGAGGTCTACAGTTCAGTGACCCACGAGTACACGTGGGCATAAAAGCAACATCTCGAAGTAAAGGGGCCTTTCAGCCCTATTCCGAAAGTATCTACCTGGGAATAATAAATTCAGATAATATTCATCTTGATAAATGGGACCCTATTGTTGCTCCAAGCTTACTGTCAACCCTTACTCACCTGTTGTTGTGCCGCACCACTTGTGCTGGGTTTGGTCTCCACCTTCCTGTTCCCATTATTGTTCTGATTCCCCGTGTTATTGCTAGTCGTTCCAGGCTTAGGTTCCCCAGTAGAGGAAGACGCAGGCGCTACGGTGATGCTGCGCTTGCCGAGGGGCGCTAAATTCGAGGGCGTGATATGTTTGAGCTTGTTCATGTGGATGACCAGTTTGTCACGTCGGGCGAACGCTTTCTTGCAGACCTCGCAGATGTAGGGCTTCTCCCCTGTGTGGATACGCATGTGAATCACCTGGAAAGAGAAATAGTTAGGTATTATGAACGACTTGGAGATAGCACAAGAGATACAGCCAAGGACCATCAACCTCAGGAACCATTCTACAACAACAACAACAATTTGGAGGAATTAATAAGATTGCCTTCCTCACTCAAAGGACATCCCTTACTATTCAATGGGGAACTCGGCAGCGGGACGACTTGGAGATAGCACAAGATATACAGCCAAGGACCATCAACCTCAGCAACCATTCTACAACAACAACAATTTGGAGGAATTAATAAGATTGCCTTCCTCACTCAAAGGACATCCCTTACTATTCAATGGGGAACTCGGCAGCGGTCATGAGAACCTTACCAGATTATTCTAAGTTATAAGAGACCTTGTACCTATGTAATCTAGTTTTATAAAGACATCCATCAGAATTAGAAGGGAATCTGTCTTAAGCAAAACTTCTTATGAACACCTGATTATGATACTTCATGCAATACTCTCCAGTAACAAACTCAACAATATTATTGAATTGACTCGATAGGCGTAACTTGTCAATTGAATCTACCGTTCTGATTATTATTATTATTATTATTATTATTATTATTATTATTATTATTATTATTATTATTATTATTTATATTATGTATATGGATTTGGAACTAGAAGTATATACAGATACATAGATACCTACCTATCATTACCTATTTCCTTGCATTCCTCAAATCCACGTACCCCAAAGCCGACTCAAATGACATTATCTTCTGAAGTCTGAGCGACATTCCAGTCTATTTACCTACCTCCTCGGCATGTAAATTTCCGAGTTGGCAGGCCTCCCTGAGAAAAACGTTTGTCGCACGAAACCTCGACCCCACGACCTAGGAATCCAACAGACCTCAAGCCTTGACCACTGACGCCTCTCATTAGTCTGGTTAATGTTAATCAAAAAGTTCAAATTCATAATGTGTTAATCACACATCACGGAAGAAAGTCGCCGTATAGTAGAAGTGGCCATTATGTCACCTCAAGCTGGACATCCAAGGATCAATTCCCGGCAGGGTTGAAATTTTTCGTTTTATTAGTGTTTGGGTTTCGGTTGTCACCACACCTCGTGAGAATCGTGAGGATACCTTAATTGTTGTCATTCTTTCTAAGGATCTTTCTACTTTTCTTTCTGCCTTCCTTTCTAAGAATCTTTCTGCCTTCCTTTCTAAGAATCTTTCTGCCTTCCTTTCTAAGAATCTTTCTGCGTTCCTTTCTAAGAATCTTTCTGCCTTCCTTTCTAAGAATCTTTCTGCCTGTCTTTCTAAGAATCTTACTGCCTTTCTTTCTAAGAATCTTTCTGCATTCCTTTCTAAGAATCTTTCTGCCTTCCTTTCTAAGAATCTTTCTGCCTTCCTTTCTAAGAATCTTTCTGCCTTCCTTTCTAAGAATCTTACTGCCTTTCTTCCTTCCTTCCTCCTCTTTCTCTCTTTCTTTCCTCCTTTCTTTTATCTTGGTTATCTCGAGCAAGTAGTGTGCGACGTCACGCCAGTGTTCACTCACTTAAGATGTTCAAATACCAGAGCAGTTGAGAGGTAAAAAAAGAAAAAAAAAACTGTATCACCTCGTGTATGCTTCATTACAGATCAGAATTTTGAGTTAGTGATCCAGTTGAATTTTAATAAGATCGCTGACCGTCATTTAATTGGATATTGCATCAGTGCACTTTGTATACAAGAGGGAGAAAAAAATAATCCCGACCTTCACACGCTCAGACCATCTGAAAGACCTCGGTCTGATGCTTTTGCCGCCACACAAGTTCCGACGCAGACTGTCTGACAGAGCAGTCTGTCAGACAGTCTGAGATTGAGTGGCTGACCGACCCAAGATAGACCCCCAAATATAATACCTAGACAGTGGTAGTCTAGGTAACAAGGTATTACGAGTACCTTTTACCTAGATTGGCACAGGTTTTTGGCAATGTCAATATTAGGACAGAGCAAGAATAACCTAAAAAAACATGGTCTACTTACTATTTTACCATGATGGTACATGAACTTGTTGCAATTTCTGTTGGAAATAAGTTGGCATAGATGCAAGAATGATGATCACACCATGAAGTCCTATGCCAGCCACTCAAGCTCAGACGAGACGGTCTGACAGACCTAATAGGTCGGAAGCGTTTACCGCCACACACGTTCGGACTGTCTGACAGACCTGTCAGAAGGTCTGGGTGGCCGCCATTACCTACAATTTTTTCTTCTGACTCGATTATTTCATGGGATTTGAACTGCAGTCCTCTCGCCGGCTCTCGGTTATAATAATAGTGCTTATTTATAATACTGCTCGCATAGGACTGAAGCAGTCCTCTCGCCGGCTCTCCGTTATGAATCTAATAGGTCCCAAACCCCATCATCCAATTAATTTCATGTATTTGCTGAAAGCATGTCCGAGTATCTCTATAGGTATCTACTAAATTTTATCGAAATTGATTAAATCAAGAAGTTGTCGTGGAACAAACAAACAAAATTAAAGGCAAAATATTCAAAAACTTGGACTTTACTTCGCTCAGTTAAGAAGGTGTGTAAATGTGACCATTTGCTCGTATAGTTAACAGATAAATACTTATGGCTTATTGATAGCTAATTAATAGATCTATTGATTACACAGGTATTAGGTGTATACATATTATTAAATATTATCTACATAAATGTCGAGAGATTACATAAATGTAAATCATTTGACATTAATTGTATTAGACTGGGCGCCTATTGACGTTCGCGGGGGTGGAAAAATCAAGGGAGAAACGATAGAAAACTGGAAATTTGTGATGAAATAGGTAATTAGAGTAGAAATCATTTATTGATACAGTAATAAATAGTACAGTCAACAGGGGTATTTAGATATACATAAATTATTAGTACAGTCAACAGGGGTATTTCGTTATACATAAATTATTAGTACAGTCAGTAGGGGTGTTTCGAGATACATAAATGTAAAATAATAAATGAAGTAAAGTTGTGTTTTCCTATCGGAATTTCTCCTCTTCTGAAGCTCGTTTCAGTTGTTTTAGCGCCTATATAGCGCCTGTACAAAACCATAGGAAATCCAAGATGGCGGAATAAGTTCCGTTTCCGAAGGAAAATACAACTCAAGTATACCAAAACCAAAAGACTTGTGAAAAAGGTACCAGAGTTAGATCCAATGATCCATTTTCGAGATGCAACCTTTCTGCCTGTCGCGGTTTCAATGCAAAATCCTCGAGAAATGGGAGTCGGTAATTTAATTTGAACAGCAAAATATAGGATCTGTGGATTTGAAAAACTCGATGTTTATTTCATTTAAAAATCTCATTTTATTATTAAGACTTTATTACTTTAAATATTATTGAACTAAAATGTGAATAACCAGATCACCTTGATATTGAACCTGAACATACTGGGTGTCTTATAAGAAACAATAAGATTCCAGAGGAAGATTTTTCTTTATTATAGGCATTATAGGTAAGGACTGTAGAAAAAAATCTTATAAGAAAGAAAATGTTCGTTGATTCGGGAGCGGTAAAGAAAAAACAGACCTTATAGGTATGTCATCTAGTTTTATAAAGACATTCATCAGAATTAGAAGGGAATCTGTCTTAAGTACCTAAAACTCGATTAGGTAGTTATAGGTAGTTAGGTACCTCTCCCAAGCAAAACCTCTTATGAACACCTGATTATGATACTTCATGCCATACTCTCCAGTAACAAACTCAACAATATTATTGAATTGACTCGACAGGCGTAACTTGTCAATTGAATCTAACGTTCTGATTATTTCTTTTCTTTTTTTTTTAAGAGGTTTGACAGAGGGAACTGTAACTGCTATGGTTTTCTCGTCCCGAAATCGAAGAGAGAAGGAAGACAGGATAGGAGAAAGCCAGCCGTTCCGAGAACGAACATTATCCCATCAGGATAAAAAAAGAAAAAATAATAGTCTTAAGAACAAAATATTTATTGATTCTGTTCTTGAACATTGCAAATGTCTGAGGTCGAAGAAAAACCCTGAAAGGAAAAGGACCTAGAGGCACTGGCGTGCATTTAGGGGCCCCGCAGGAACCTCTAAAGGGGTGGGGCCCTATCTATCTATAATTTTGGAGCATCCCCCCCTATCTCCCTTCCTATCAGTCCAAATATAGTGAAAGATTAAATCACCCCCCCCCAGGGTGACAACTTGCAGGGGGGGGGCGGCTCGAAAAAAGTTATTACGTAGGTATTAACTACTCTTTTAAATATTCAAAATTTTCCAAAGACCTGTTTTCAAGGGAGAAAAAAAAACTAATTTTTATCCTCAAATATCGATAGTAATATAAGTAATTACCTATCTCACACAGGAGATTGAAAACGTTGTGCGTACGATTTTTCAATTAAAAGAAGGTAGAAGGTTGAAAGAGAAGGTTTAGAAATGATCTTTATTCAAGGAACAAAGATCGTTTTTTAGGTTGTGACAAATATTATCTAATAACATAAATAAAACAAATGGTTACCAAAAGTAAGTACAATTATTTACGGGGGACAACACACTGTACCTATAAACAAAATCAAATCATGGTATCTTTGCGGTAAAGCAGAGAGCTTTCTCACAACTTTGTGGGTATCACAGTATTACAAGTCTTTCATTTACTCAATCATCATATTTATTATCGCTCGTCTCTTCGACTTGTAATGCCGGCACTGGTCGCTACTCGATTAAAGTATCTACTCAATTGTCCTCACGAGGCTGAGTGCACCCCGAACTCCAAGCACAGAGCCGAAAAAAATCTCGCCACCGCCGGGAATCGAACCCGGACCTCCTGCGTGCAAGCCTAGCGTGATGCAAGCAAAGAGTGATACCCACTCGGCCACGGAGGTTGCCTGTATAAACGAAATTGTAAGAACTAAAACATTTAACCCTAAAGAAAGTCGGTCTCAGTGCCTGCACAGAATATAGTGAACCAGAAATAACTACCACGAACAAAGAGTTGTAAAAAAAAAAAAAAAATCGAATGGTACAAAAATAAAAGTATAAATTTATGAACCTAAACAGCTAGAGTATAAAAATTTGAACTGTAAGGTTTTTGTACTTGAGTTCGAATATCAGATATCTTGATAGGGGAAGTACCTAAATCGGCCGAAAATTCATGCAACCAAAAACAAAAGCTCTAAGAATCATGCATGTTTTTTCAGAGGTTTGATAGAAGGAACAGGGGTCTTATCATTCCAGAATCTAAGAGAGAATGAGGACAGGAAAGGAGAAAGTCAGCCGTTCCGAGAACGAACCTTATCTATTTAGGATAAAGTTCGTCCCGGACCGGAATCAAACCTGCGAACTAGCGCTTACAAGGCAGTCCAAGCGAACCAGACTTCAGACAAAATTCAGTGGATATTAGCATAATTATTCTTATATGTAAAGCGCAGGTTTTATTTTGGTGCCATTTACTCATTATCAATATCTAAAGGCTAGGCCTTGTCTGTGAAGCCACTCATTTCTGTTGTTCGCCCCACTCTTCAATTCACTGAATGATGTACATCTCATGGACTCCTGCATGTCTTTGAAGTATTGTTTCCTTGGTCGTCCTCTTGTCTTCTTTCCTTGGATTTTGCCTTCAAATATATTTGTTATATAGTTGTTGTGCCGGATTATGTGGCCTATGAGTTTGATTTTTGATTGCCATTTACTATTGCTCATATATCAAAGCTCGACCCTCGGATTTTGAACTACCTACTTATGTTTTTCTATTAAAAAACAACAAATAAATATCCCATTGTGCTTGAAACCAGACATGACCAAATTCAATTTGATTCTATTTTGTGTAGACAAGAATTTTATTCCCCTGACAAAACTGCCACTTGACGAAGATTAACGTGGGTAGTTTTGAATAGTTGATAGCGTAACTAGAATATATTTAAAGACAATGAATATAGAATAAGAACTTGGAATCCGGAAAGACAACTTACATAGATCATATTGAGATTTATACATATATGTACCTACAATTTTATTTATATAGATAACAACTGAATAAATTGGTCATTTGGTGAGGTCTAATACGAGATTATGAATCATGTTAGTAGGATTGACTAGAATCAACAAGAGCACATTTTTGGGCAGTCCGTCAGTAAATTTTATTGATTGTTTCCGCCTCCAAAATTGTTAGTTTTACTCAAAAACCCTCCCGCTTGACCTCCTTGAGTCTACTCACCCAGTGGATTGTCCAACAGATGCTGCCCATTGCTGCTCAGGACTTGGGGTACTTTGAGCGTAGGAATATAAGAGCACATACATACACCTACAATAATTAGGATATGGGAAAAGATACCAAGGGTTATATCATGTATTATACGGATTATAGCAATGGTTATACAAAGACTTTGGGCAGTCCGTCAATAAATTTTGTTGATTGTTTCCGTCTCCAAAATTGTTAGTTTTACCCTCCCGCTTGACCTCTCCTTGAGTCTACTCACCCAGTGGATTGTCCAACAGATGCTGCCCATTGCTGCTCAGGACTTGGGGTACTTTGAGCGTAGGAATATAATGCGAGAGACCCTTATTCATATGCTGCTGATGCTGCAGGTGAGCCATATGTTGCTGCATACCCAAATAAGTGACCTTGTCCATGGGGAAGATCTGAAATGAAACAGGCTGGTGAACTATCACGGGAGCGAGCTCGACGAAACAGTGAAACAACATGGCTAGGTGTTTCTAAGTTTCTATACTAGTAAACTTTCTGTGAGTTTCTACATAGGATGGGTAAGATTTGTTAGAATTGCACAATAAACTTGGTGAAAATGTTGAAGAACTGCTATGCAAAACACACTAGAAACGATCTAACCCTAACTGAGTAGGTAGGTAGGTATGAGTTTCTACATAGGATGGGTAAGATTTGTTCGAATTGATGCACAATAAACTTGGTGAAAATGTTGAAGAACTGCTATGCAAAACACACTAGAAACGATCTAACCCTAACTGAGTAGGTAGGTAGGTAATCACAAAATAGGTAAGGAAAGTAAAAAAACTGCCCATTATCTGGAACATAATATGAGTCATCAAACTCTCAGTTTTAAATGAACAGATTAAAGAGATTAAACCATCTAAAAAGAAATCAAATAATTGACTGTAAACTCCGAGGGTTTAAGAAAATATCTGAACCACTCGACATCTCGACAACGAATACAATACTAGAAATGGGCAAAAAAAAATTCCAGCTCTATCGACTAGCAATTTGCAAAACCAGTTAGATCTGAATAATTCTGAAAAATGCCAGTACCTAAAATAAAATAGCTAAAATGCTCACAACAACTCAACGTTATAATTATAATGAACCTAAACTATAGCTATAGCTTAAACTAATAAAACAAAGGCCAAAACATCAGCAAAGGCCATTCAATTCCACAACATGCAAACCTTTACCTGTAGTGGCAACTTTCACTGGAAACTCATAACGTAGAAATGTTATTGAACTTTTGTCCCTGAATTTGTACTTTCACTTTCAACTTTTCAAGATCACGGGAAGTTTACGTCAGCTGAGGAGTTACTTCCTGTTTGAGGAGTTTTTCACCAGGAAGTTGCAAAAAATTCTTGAATATTTGAATTGTATTTTTCTCTAAATTTTAGCACAGTTTTTGACTAGAAGACTACTTTCACTTTCAACTTTTCAAGATCACGGGAAGTTTACGTCAGCTGAGGAGTTACTTCCTGTTTGGGGAGTTTTTCACCAGGAAGTTGCAAAAAATTCTTGAATATTTGGATTGTATTTTTCTCTAAATTTTAGCACAGTTTTTGACTAGAAGAGTCTAGGTACTTATACAATACATAGGAGTAGATATTATGTTACACATAGGTAATATCCACATGCGGATTCAATTCATAAATTTAATTTGATTATCTCGATATCTCCTGACTCAGTAACTCAGTAGCAAAATAGACACGTGCCGTAATGATAGGTACCTATGTACATATTTATGAGATCCATCTAATAGGAGGTAGGTATATTGTATATTTATGATAATGTACCTACAAACTCGTAAATATTCATAGCAGGTACATTACTACATTATACTTACTTATTTACTTAGGGCCGTAAAGGAGTGTTGGTAGAGTAGGTAAAACATAGGAAAAATGGGTATTATGTTGTTAATAAATACATAGGTACAAACTCATGTGGGTGTTTGGGTGATAGCCAAACACCCACATGAGCACAACTTTTTGTGGATATCACAGCATTACGATTATTTACTAAGTGCCTCCTTTGCAATCAATTTCCGTATTTCAATAATCTTTTTACACTGCTAATGCCGCGTCACTAGTACACATAGCTACTTAATTGTCCTCACGAGGCAGCTGTGCACCTCGAACTCCAAGCATAGAGCCGAAAGACTTCGCCCTCGCCCGGAATCAAACCTGGGACCTCCCGCGTGCAATCTTAGCGTCATACCCACTAGGCCATAGGGACTTGTTTAACGGAGTTTAACGTTTAAGCAGACACTCCAGACAGCAGTTCACAGTTTGACCCAACGGCAGCCCTAGGGGGTTGTCAAAAAACTTTTTTTTCCCACGATTCCTACATAGCTATTTGACCATTGACTGTTTTCATGAGTAGAGCATCACGTGATCCCGTGGCTAACTAGTTTGTCATTGGTGGAACTAGCACGAAATGTTATTGACTCATTCAGTCTGCCCAGACTACAGGCTAGGTTCTGGGTTGTCAGGTCAATAGATCAGTTGCGCTTACTTGGGTGATGTTTCAAAGTCATAGAGCAGGAAAAATAAGGACCAACGGAATTTTTCTTTTTCTTCTACGACTTCTAGATCCCGAGATAAATCGATTTAAAAAATACAGTGCTTTGACGTCACGGCATACGCTCCCGTAGGCGATGACGTCACATCAAATGTTCCGAGAAAAGCTCCCTCGCAGGCAACGCATTAATGTTTTTGTGCGCATACGTTTCTGCGCAGTTCTTTCTGCTCCTCCGCTAGAGCGCTTGCATAGTGGCGCTACCTAACGAACGAAAAAAACAACTGCGTAAAGTCTGACGTCACACATATTCGAAATCTTTCATTAGAACGGAAAATAAAAATTGGATTTTCGACCTTTTACAGTTATTTTTTCGGAGTTTTGACCTCAGATTTGGATTTTTACCTACTATTTACATAGGAATCGACCATTTATTTATAATTTTTACCCATTTGCAACTGCTCCATTTGAATCAAATCGTTCGGAACTAATTGAAATTCATGTGAACTTCGGCTCCATATGGACTTGTGAACTACTCTCGATATTGGATTCGGATGAAATCGATTGATTCAGATCAATGAAGACGATTTCAAACTCTTAGTGATGGATCGGGAACGGTTTTGTGAACTAACGTAAAACCAAACAAGTGGTAACGCGCTTGTTTGCCATGCAGAAGTTCCCGGGTTGCCGGGTTCGATCCCCACCATCGACAAAAATTTGTACTCATTTTTCGATTGCAAATATTTCAACGGGCTACTTTCTGGTGTTCTCGTGTTGACCCAGCACCTAAATGGGAAGTATTGTGTAGACGCACCTGAAAATTGAAAATGCTTGAGTTGTCAATACAGCAGGCCATACATTTTTTTCCCTTTGTCCTTTATTTTAAAACAACAATACATAGTACCTACACCTACGTAATATGACTGTCTTTGCACGACGAGACGACCTATTTTGTATTGGTTCAATTTTCAATTCTTTAGAAACTTGGCATTGTAAATATTGCATCCCTTGTAAATTTGTATTGCTGACTGATTTTTCCCCTTTATCCTGACATTTGATTTGAAAATCTAGAAAGTTCCACATTTCGCTATTTACATCAGAATACTAATAGTACACTAATTACTAAGTCCACAATAAGGGGTCAAAGTACGAAAAACAATGAATCAAATGAGTGATGTTTGAATTTAATCAGAAAATTAATCATTGCATGGCCGCGTGTTACAAGTTCGGGTTAAGTTTATTATGATGGAGCTTTGTTGTCATTTAGGTGCACTTTTTGATAGACGTTTGACGTCACTGCATGTAGATTGTAGGTATACCTACCTAACTGCCAGGGTCGGATTTACCACTAGGCAATGGCCTAGGGGCGCACGAGCTAAAGGGGCGCAAAAAAATCGGCGAAGTATGAAAAAAAAAATCAAAAAGTTGGCAGCCTTGAAGGGCCTACACATAAATTTTAAAAAAATCGCCTGCGGCGCTGAAAATTTCAATTTCCCTTTGTCTAAAATAAAATAAAGCATGAAATATAATATATTAGGTACCTGCATAATATGTAGGTAGCTGGTGTAAATTTCTGCCTGTGTTTGTAATACGGTACCGAGATAAATGTTGTTTTACCATTACACCAACTCATCGGTACATATTTGTAAATACGAGTATGTATACCTATGAGAGAGAGGAGAGAAATATGTACCTATAGTTCATCCAGATCAATGTGACAGCAATGAGTCATCAACCCAAAATGAAGGAACCAATCAGATTGCAGGAAATCCTTACATTGTTGCAATTGAGGTAAAGGTCTATTTTTGATAAACTCTCTCTTTTAAAATGCAGAGGTAGCTCTAAGTTCAGAGGTTGGATTCCAGAACAGGTAAGGTAGATATCGCCTTACCTGACTTTGTTTCACTGTCGAAGGAAGCACTGTGCAATATACCTTCCCCTTTTTTATACCTGACTTTGTTTCACTGTCGGAGGAAACTCTGTGCAATATACCTTCCCCTTTTAAAGATTCTCTACGATTGCATATGTGACATCTTTGGCAACAATGCCTATTTTTTTGCTGTCACATTGATCTGGACACACTATAGGTAAACCTAATAGGCAATGTAATTTTACCGACAGACATACATGTTTGGTCTCAAATCCTTTTCCCTTCACTACAAGGCTAAAAATATAAGCAAAACAAAGTCATTAATCAGAATTTCAATCGAGGCCTAGGTATTATTGTTTGTCAATGGAATAAAAACAAGAACAACAACTCAGGTGACGTCAGTAAAATTTATAGGCACAGCATTTACAGTTATGCGAGCGTACATAATTACCTATTAACATGATTAAAAACTTAATTATTCAGAACACCTGATGTCAACCTGAAGCTATTATGTATTTATTTATTGATTTTATTAAAAAAAAAAAAAAAAAATGTCTGACCTTATGTACTCGAGTAAATTGTACCTAGGTATACCTACGTAATTTTATTTAAAGAATGGCGAAATAGAAGAAAAATGTCCAAATCCAAACATCATAAGAGTTGTGAAGAAATCAACCTGTATCCCCAGGCGACAGTGAATCGAACCCGCAACCTCCTACCTACGAGTCTGGCCCGAGCAATTTCTCTCATCTGATAAGCAATGATCATGAGCGCAACATGTGCTGTCTCATGGTAGATCTTGGTCTTATCATTGGAAAACATCATGATTAATAAATTCTGAGTGATTAATTTATTGCTAATTGTTCCCATTAGCATTCAACGTTCCACGACTTCTTCAGTGACCTGGTAAAAGTTTTGATTGAGGTCGGGAACGGTTGGTAGATTTAAAGAGATCAGGGTAATAAGTAACTTTGTAAAAGTTCATTCTACCTAATAGAATGTACTTTTATTCAACACAACAGAGAACTACAACAAACGTAAAGTATAAAATCTATTTTGTATTCCCAATCCCAAATAAATAATCCAATAGGTAGCAATAAAGAGAAGTAATAGGGATAAAGAGACTTGGCCCTTGGGTTATACCCAAGCCTGTTATACGGAAATGGGTTTTTAGTATTCCGATTCCCTAAGGATGAGGGGAATTGGAATTTGGACTACAGTAGGTAATTAGATAAACTATGTATGTAAGGTAGGGAACAACACTTGAGAAATTGGAAACATATATTATGTACATTCTGGAATCCCCTGTCACAAGGAAGTGATTTTTAGCAAATCGTACGTGATTGAAGAGGTCGAGTCTATTTTCACATTTCCAGAGTGTTTTATTTGTCCAATGTTGTCAAGTGGCAGTCACGAGCTCTCTGCATTGCGTGAATTCTACTGATCACCTATCAATCAGCTGTAATCAACAGTTTCGATCAATAGTCAACATAATCAACAGTCCTGATCAAGAGTCATCAGGTGAGATGTGGTACCAATGGTCGTCATAGCAGAGATGATGTGAGAGAAGATGAAACCTGAAATAGATTTTGGTATGAGTTTTAGCTAAATTTCATCTACTCCATTACTCCATTTAGGAATGAGCTATTCATATTAATTCTTCTTCCTCTTCTTCTTCTTCTTCTTCTTCCTCTTCTTCTTCTTCTTCTTCTTCTTCTTCTTCTTCTTCTTCTTCTTTTTCTTCTTCTTCTTCTTCTTTTCTTTTTCCAAGTACCTAGGTAGGTATTAGATTTTTTCAAGTACGAGTAAAGTACCTAATGTTATTGTTATTGGTGGAGATGTCTACAGCACTATACTGAAAATACAGGATTTAAGTAAGTAATGTAGTTGGTGGAGATGTCAAAAGCACCAAATGGAATCCAGTCAATTATACGTACAAATTTCGTTGGTACCTAGGTACTTATTGGTGGAGATATCTACACCTACAGCACCACATACTGTCTGTATGTTATTGATATTCAAGTAATGTTATTAGTGGAGATAGTCTGATTCAATTTTATACGCCAGGAGTGTCATTGGTGAAAAGTTCTAAGAACTTCCCAGTCATTTGTAGCGAATCTCTAGTCCCAAGCATGTCTCCTTTCGGACTAGGCATTAGGCATGTTTCGCATGTCTCGGCACGCGCAGAGCTTCGTCCTATAGCTCTTGACGTTCGCGCGCTTTCCGGCACGCTTCAACCGTTCTCCTCATGACATCAGAAATAACCTTATCCAAGGTGAAAGAAAGTAGGAGCAGTAATCAAATAATAAACATGGTGTTATTAGGGTAGTTGTGAAAAATAATACCTGGTAATAATTGTTTGAAAGAAAGTAGGAGCAGTAATCAAATAATAAACATGGTGTTATTAGGGTAGTTGTGAAAAATAATACCTGGTAATAATTGTTAATCTAACTGCATCGGAAGTTGATATGGTCAATAACTGGCTACTCTTGTTACGGGAGCAGTAGTAATTTAGGTCCGTATGCGATATTAGATGCAAAACAATAACAAATTAGATGAATAACAATAACAAACAATACCAGGGCACCAGGGGCCCATTCTACAAACGTATCTCCAATTTCTCCATACACAAAAAGCCCACTCAAAGGCTTAGATGTAGGGGCAAACAGCCCTGAAAAGGATGGGTTCCAAAAATTCGTATTTATTTATTGGGGACTAAAAATTGGGGATTCGGAATAGCACTGTTTACTGTTTACTAAACGCCCAAAAAAAGAAGGAAAAAGACGTTCCGTTTGTCAATAATTTCTGTGCGAGGAATGAAGATTGAGGAGTGAGGCAGAGACGACCTAACTCACTCGGGACTACCTAACTCACTCAGCTTACCTACCTACCTTCTACTGTAACTGGTAGGTACCTGATTGCATTGTAGTAACGAAGTAGTAGGAGAGTAAAAATGAGTAGTAAACATCTCTAATCTGCCTGACTGGTGGTGGTACCTACCTGTGTATACCCACAAGCAAATAAACTACCTAATGTTTATAATACTCGTATACAAAGTATGGTAATATTATGTAGGTACCTATAGACATAGGTAAACGACTACTTACTTGGTACGGATGTATTTTTATTACTTTCCTTATCCTTTAATATGGAAAGTACGAGTAATATCGGTGTATTGGTTGGCATCTATTTGGCAGCTTTTAGCATTACTGACCAAACGGTTATATCAAAAACGTTATGGGAGGAGATCCCCCATCCCACAAAACCATTATCTAAAAACCTCAATTGAGCAAAAGGATAAGGAAACTTAAGGTAGAAACACACTAGTATCACGTCACGTGAACTCATGGAGGGTCAGAAAGATGTAGCTCAAAGTTTTCCCAATATATTGTAGGTAATTTTGTTCAGGACAGCCATAGTACCATCACGTCACATGAGGTCAAGTGACGGGATACTAGTGTGTTTCTACCTTTACATACCTACATACATTGGTTCTGGTCCAAGACAAGGAAAGTTGTGTGATGTTCACGGCCAGATTTTTCTCGTTTTGCACAACACGAAAGATTAGCAGCGGCCAGTCTCTATGGGAGTTCTCAGATAACCTTCGCCAGGTATAGACGTGAAGGTTGCAAACTTTGGCTCAGTCTGTCGAGCACGGTATAGGAGATCGGAGCGATGTGTGTTTTGACCGGGAACACGATAAAGAGGAAGGAGACGGACCCTGTATTTGTCACCACGGGTAAGTTTGGCCTTGGCAACACCCTGTCGGAATTTTTTCAGGTGCATGAGGCATTTCCACAGAGGGTAGGTACTTGTAGCCGTACAGCCGTACACAGAAAGCCTACATTGAGGCTCAAGGTAGAAACACACTATCATCGCTTCACATGACGTGATAGTAAAGCGTGACGTGATAAAACTACGAAATTTGTACTTTATGTATTGTATGAATTTTCAACAATAAAGAGTTTATTATTATTATTATTATTATTATTATTATTATTATTATTATTATTATTATTATTATTATTATTATAAAGGAATTTTAATTGTGTTGAGCATTAAATGCTTGTCACAAATGTCCTTCCTCGCTTGATAAACTACGCTAAATTTAATGACTTGACTAGGACTCGAACCACCAACCTCCAGATCCAGAGTCCACCGTACTAACCACTACACCACTGAGGCTATGGACTACTATCGAATGACGTGTAGTAGCTGGCTGTACAACCTGAAACTTTGAACTACAGAATCTTTCTGACTACCCATGAGTTCCAAGACGTGACGTGATGTGATCTTAGTGTGTTTTTAGTCCGTCCTTCCTTTATTTATTACTAATATATAAAAGGTATATGGGACGGACTATATTACCTGTATTCCGCTTCGGTGTCCAAAGTCTGTCTAATCAGTCAGTCTGTCACCCTGTCACAGTCTGTACCCATAGAAGGACTTATCCAAACCTGGTCGAGACCTATGATATTATATTAAAGGTCTTTTTTACCAGAGATCACGAAAATGGTGGTGCACTCATTTTTACTTTCCTTATCCTATAGGAAGGGAAGTAATGTAATCGGGTCAAATTTTCGATGGTCAGTTTTTAGTGCCAAGACACGTTTTGAGGTCCCTAGAGCCTAAATCCGAAGTTTCAGCCATTGGTCCGTGTGTGTGTCTGTGTGTCTGTCTGTCTGTCTGTCTGTAAACAAAATACCTATCTCGAGAACGGTAATAGCTAGAGACTTGAAATTTGGTATGTAGCTGTCAAATGTGACAAGGATGCGACACGAAACTTTTGGTTAAGACCGGTGCAACGGTTGGCGGCATTTTACCGCTTTTTGGCGGTTTTTGGTGTAATTTAACAATATCTCGGGAACGGTATAAGCTAGAGACTTGAAATTTGGTATGTAGTTCATAAATGTGACAAGGATACAACACAAAACGTTTGGTTGAGATCGTTGCTGCGCTTGGCGGTATTTTGACTGCTTTTGGACAGATTTCGACCGATTTTTTTATCATGCACTTATTCAAGTAGTTACTTCTTCGTACATGTACATTTTTTTTTAAGAGGTTTGACAGAGGGAACTGTAACTGCTATGGTCTTATCGTCCCGAAATCGAAGAGAGAAGGAAGACAGGATAGGAGAAAGCCAGCCATTCCGAGAACGAACATTATCCCATCAGGAAAAAAAAAGGAAAGAGTAATACTGGAAATTATTGATAAGGAAATTATTTGTTATCTAATGAATAACAGTTACAATTTTTTGGTATCTAAAATAGTAAACAGTATTTACCTATACCTTAAAGAATGGAATACCTGTATCTTGAATGTTTACATAAATAAAGGTATAGGTACCTATGTATGTATGTATTGGTACAACACTTTATTATAATGACCACTAAACATAAGCACTAAGGAAAACCTTTGAAAACAACATTGCATAACCATTATAATGTTGTTGTGACGTCATCATTTTGCAAAGTGTGAAGTACAAAGTGTAAAGTTGCTTTCAGGAAGCTTAGATATTGCTCATCTCTGTATTCTCTTAGTAGATTCTACTACATAGTAGATTTTACTACTTACATTATACCTACCTACTAAGTGGATTCTACTTTAAAGAAGAAAAAAAGAGGTTTGATAGAGGGAACTCTAACTGTTAAGTTCTTATCCCGAAAGCGGAGAGCGAAGAAAGACAGAATAGGAGAAAGCCAGCCGTACCGAGAACGAACCTTAGGTATCTGTTTAGGATAAAATTCGGCTGGAATCGAACCCGTGACCAAACGCTTACAATGCAGACGCGCTACCCTCCAAGCTAAGTAGGCTGGCACTTTTGAATTATAATAGGTAGGTAGGTACTAGGTACCTCCTATAGGTATGCCCAATATCGAAATAACTAAATTTTCTAATTTACGTTTAGCCCGGGGCACGCATGCTGTTTTTGCAGAACACAGTATTCAAATTTTGTCTGGCTTTGGTTTATTGGCTTCTGGTTTGGCACTAGCCTCAGTTCAAGGTCATTTTGGTAATAATTGGTATCCTCACATTCATATTAGGCTGATTGGTTTTGGGTATCATATGTACCTTAGAGCTTATACATACTCGTACCTAGCTACCTACCAGATCCATCATCAGTATCATCACAGCTAATCAATTTGCTTTTTTGAGACTCAGAACCAGAAGTTTAGATTATGCTGAGAGTTTAATAGAACACCTCTTTGTTCATATTTTCATGAACTATTATTCACTTATACTGTTCTCAATGAATTCTCATATTTTTTCCCTGTATAGATCAATGTTTTCCCTAAACAATTTGGACAGACATACAAAAGGTGTATTTTTCTCGTCACGTGACGTGATAGTAGTGTGGCTGTCCTGAACGAAATTACCCACAATATTATAGGAAAACTTTGAACTACATCTTTCTGACTCCCCATGAGCTCACGTGACGTGATGAGAGTGTGTTTCTACCTTAACTTGCACAAATTTGCTTGCAATTTGTCACAACAAAAACGCCCCTGTACACAAGTAGGTAGGTACACATCCTTGAGTCGACCATGTTTCACTAGGTACCTAGCTAAACTTTAACATCTCGCCTCTTGGGAAAAACTAACCTTTCTTTATTGAAATAATGACGCAAGCACTTTGCGATTTCTAATTAAAATAATGAATCTTGCTATCAGCAATTTTATTAGAGCATGAATATCATCCATAGGTATGTACTACCTACCAGATAACACTTGTAGCGTCCCGACTTGCAATTATAATAACACGATAGGTACCTACTTACCTAGCTTGGTTATAATGATGAGTCTAATGCATCGGGTATTTCGGGGCATAGGTAACAAAACTAAAAACAATAAAACAATGGTTGTTGTCGTGTTGTTGTTTCTGCGGAGATAATGGGGGTACCCGGTTTTGCCCTGGATTCCCCTACTTATACCTACTCGTAAACGAGCTCAAACGTACGTAGGAATAGGTAAGTATCTACATACCTAGGTAGAAATAGAAACATTGTGTAGGTAGGTACAGTAGGTGCAAAAGTTCATCAAGGGATTCCACGGATATTTTGCAAGATAAGAGCAAAGTTTGCAAACAAGTTTGTATTCTGTTTGGACCAGGGTCACAATGTAGCTTATCACAAAGTTTGATACGTGAAATTCTGCACACCTACCTAGGTTCAACCTATTTGCCTACAACATAAACAAACAAATAATGTCGGTGATCCGAAACGGTAGTTTATTAACGAGCAAAGTTATCTGTCCTTTATATGGGAGAAGGGTGTAAAGCTATGTCCATTAATAACAACTGTGTGAACGAATTGATCGATGTCAATCGACGAGGTGAATCCATGTTTTCTAAGCAGTGAGAACCGTTCAGTCGACATCGATCGACGACTGTCGAATATGTGTGGCTGCACAGTTTTGGCCTCAGGAGGGAGTGTGTATTTTCTTTCGTCTTCCAAAGCAAGGCACCGCGTCAGTGTGAAAGACTTTCCGCTTTCTTCTTCACAACTCGTTTCGTGTGAAAGCGGCTGTTCGACTAAACAGCTGATATCGATCGAACGTTTTTCCAACCTTGACAGAGTGTGTTTATATAAATTAATTTTTGCCTTCGAAGTCGACGGCCCGGATAGCTCAGTCGGTAGAGCATTAGGCTTTTAACCTAAGGGTCCTGGGTTCAAGTCCCAGTTCGGGCGAATTTTTTGCCGCTTCAATAAATTTGAAGGGACAGACAATGTGTGGACCACGACGACGAATAAGAATGGTTTCAGCAGGGTCCCCAATAAGTCGTTTTCGGCCCAAAATATTCTAAGAATGGTAGATTTCGGACAAAGAAGATAAGGAAAAGTCGTCGATTTCGAACTTATTAATCTTGGAATTCCACCCGTAGGGGTAACCTATCTATTTTTTAGTCCAAATATCCATTAGGTAGGTGTATTTATGTATAGTGGAATTTCCTTCATATTCCTTTATCTAATTTTTGATATAAATTCCCAAGATTCAAAGTTTCAAAGCATTTCTCAGATTATTCCAACATTCCATAGTCACAACTTCTATACATACTGCATTTTTCTGCTGTCAATGTATTCAAAGGGGTTTACTTACCTCTAAAACACATAGAACAATAGCAGTCAAAAACGATAACCATTTTCTGAACGATAACGAAGTTCCACTTAAAACGAACGGCTTAGCGGCCTCTAAGATAAAGGCTTATCATACCCTAGCTTAGCTGATAAGATAACCTGTTTTTCTAAACAAAGCTCAAAGTTTCTTGGTTCTCTTTTCCGAGAGTGCAGTGTGCTTGAAAGTTCTAGCATTTCTTTGCTTCCTCCCATCTACTGGTGTATTGTATATTGGTGAAGTGGTGATATAGGCGCATCCACTATTTTTACATTATGTATAAATTCTGGTGTAGGTAATGTGTAGTGGTGATATAGGCGCATCCACTGTTTCTACATTATGTATAAATTCTGATGTAGGTAATGTGTAGTGGTGATATAGGCGCATCCACTATTTCTACATTATGTATAAATTCTGATGTAGGTCATGTGTAGTGGTGATATAGGTGCATCCACTATTTCTACATTATGTATAAATTCTGGTGTAGGTAATGTGTAGTGGTGATATAGGCGCATCCACTATTTCTACATTATGTATAAATTCTGATGTAGATCATGTGTAGTGGTGATATAGGTGCATCCACTATTTCTACATTATGTATAAATTCCGGTGTAGGTAATGTGTAGTGGTGATATAGGCGCATCCACTATTTTGATAAAATTGTAATGTAGTGGTGATACAGGTACATCCACTATTTTGTTAGATAGTTTTGTTTGTTAGATACCTACCTACCTTTATGTAAATTTAAACACCTTGTTTAGACTGCGGGAGTAAGGTAACTTTTAATACCTATGTATGTATGTTAGTAGTTTGAACAAGATTTACAATGTCATATATAGGTACTAAATAATTAGGTGTATGTAATATAAGTATTCTATTTTACTTACCTAATTACCTGCTGAGGACAGCTTACCTACCTGCTATCTTTACTAACAGCTGTCTCCATTAGTTCATAGATTAACAAGGAAAACTAAATCATGAAAACATTATAAATTTATGTATCTTTAACAGCCTTGACTGGACGTTATATGCTAATGATGACTGCCTGATTAATGTATTATGAATCCAACTAGTAAAATATCAACAACAGTTATGTAAAAAAAAAACAACAACAAATTATTACAAGACCAGCCAGCTATACCTACAACAACCTTACAGAACTATGGAAGCAAACAAAACAATTAAAATTTTAATTGATCATGTGAATCAAGTCCAGAACTTTTCGTACATAATACCACGGTTATGATCTAGATGAAAATAACGTCCCTGAGAAAAAATAACAAGATACTAAGTTGGCGTAATTTTGTTTTTCTATCCAATTTATATTTGGAATTTTTCAATCCAATTAATAACTTGTTTCCTAATAGTATCTACACGATGATAACAAAATAATGAGTCCAGGACTGGATTCAATGACTCTCCTCTAACTGTTAGGTGCTTCATTTGGTTTGTACCTAAAGGAACTTTTTCTCAAGAGGTTCGACAGAGGGAACTGTAACTGCTAGGGTCTTATCGTCCCTAAATCGAAGAGAGAAGGAAGACAGGATAGGAGAAAGCCAGCTGTTCTAAAAACGAATCTTATCCCTTCAGGATAAAATCCGCCAAGGGCGGATTGAACCCGTGACCTAGCACTTACAAGGCGCTCTGCCCATCGAGCTAACTAGGCTGGCCTTGGAGGAAATTGATATCTTCATACGAAATACACTCCCACCCCAAAAGTACAAATAAAAGACGCAATACTTCCGTTCCCTAGTAATGAGAGCACGAGGCACAAGGTAGGTACCATAATCCATGATGCATCTCTCTGGAGTAAGTGCACTTGAAATTCCCTCCTTGCCGCCCCATGCTAGCCATGCTTCAGATGGGAGTTTTGCAGAAAAGGTGTCAGGGGTACACTGTAGGGTGGGGCACTCAAAAAACCTCACGGATAACTCTTAGAGGCTTTGGGCCATATTATTTTATGGGCAAAATACTGTCTGTCAGGTAGCACTGAAGCATCAATTCCAAATATCTGACTGGCCGAAATTGACCACAGTCTGAACTGTGACCAGAGCGAAAATTTTATGGACAAAATACTGATGGCTATCAAGTAGCACTGAAGCAATGATTTCAAACATAAATATGATTGGCCAAACTTCACTTCAGTCTGACTTTCAGTGACTTGTGACTTAAGAGCTAGAATTTTTGTTAATAAAATAGGGTGTTAATTGACCCTTTCATCCCCCCCAAAGTATCAAGCCTGAGGCGTGAGTTTGTTGTTGTGTTTGAATGAACAATATTCTCTCTAGAAGCATGCGTTGTGCTCCTCCCCCTCCCTCACATTGCTTATCGACTAGCTCGCGAGTTGAGAATGTACAAAACCGCCTGGTGTTTGTCCTTCGCCTCAGTATTCTGCCTGATTTCACCGTGTCAACACTGTTTCCTAAGCTGAGTTGAGCTCGAATATTTTTCTCAAATTTCTTAATTGCCACAGTTGCGTTTCTTATATTCCCCCAATCTAGAGTGCATTTATTTTCTCAACTAGAGCTTAGTTTATTTTTTTTACCTTTTTTCTATTTATTTATTGAGAGTGAAAATGTTTTTCCATTTCGACGAAGACTGCACGAAGAGGCACAAGAATTACACCTAAACTTAACGCGTGCGGCAAATAACACAAAATCTAATACGTCATCAAGTGAGAGCTGGCATTTGGTCAGCAACGTCAAAGCGCCAATTTATTAGCTGTATCTGTGCTCAATACATTCACTGAACATTAATAATTGATATAAAGGAAATAAAATTTAAATAAAGAGACATTTTTAAATTAAAAGACATTTAAACAAAGTTTCGTGGACATTTTCATTGCCGAAGTGACTTGTACCATTTTATGGACTGCGTGATTCCTTCAGAGAAATAACCTCCCAACCAAACCCTTCTGATCGCAAGTTATTTGGGACCCCTGTCAGATCATTCGGCACACTGGCTAAGTCCATAGACATCGTGAGACGGAAGGTTGAAATGCGGGCAGATTTACAGTCGTTCATTAGACATACAAGTTCGGACCATTTCTCAGAGTTGTTGTGTTTGCTATCCTTGTAGCGAATCAAGGCGTTCTAGGCATTTTCCAATTGATTCACGAGAAGTATTTTCTTGATAATCTAGTCGTTTCATACGTGGTTCTCTGAAGACCACAGCTTCTACACATTGCCAATATTCTATATTTTTCTCATTTATTCTTATCTCATAACACGCATTCACCATGTCTCCCATGAAGAACCTGGAGAAGGACATCTACAGGAATGACTCCGAGTGTTCCAGCTCTGACGATGAAGTCACGGGAGGACGATATAGAACTGATTCTGGAAACTTTGAGTCGGACAACTCCGATCTGGAAGATGATTGCAAGAAGGGCGTTATTCAGAAAGGTAAGAAACACTACACGTCTTCTTCAACTTATCCTAAGTCCTGTAAGTTGTGTCCTGCAGCAACGTATTCATACCTAATTCTTGGATCTTGATATTGGTATGCGTGGCTAGCGGTTATGAAAGGATAGCTCCAGCTCTAAAGCATAGGTTCTTTGGTAAGGCGGAAGAGAGTCATAGTCCATAATTAGTTTAGGAGCATTGTCGTTCCAGCCAAAGAGGAAATACCAGGTACAAGAAGGAAACTCACTGAAGACAATACCTGAACATTGATGCGGATACCAAGAAGGATGTTTTCTTATTGAAACCTAATAGGAACAGATAGGAACTTCCTATTGAAGCCATAGTTGATTAGAACATTACCCATGGCTTGAATAAATCAGTATAGCAATAGGCACTGGGCACACACGAGGCGAATGGCATTGGAATTAGATCCGGTCTCTGAGACAAATCGACAATTCTGATTGGTCAAATAGCAACGAGATACTTGGCTACCCAAGCTAATGAAAAATCATTTGCATAACAGCTTACGTCAAAGAATTAGCAGTCACAGTTCCCTCTATCAAAGCTCTTACATCAAGGAACTATGTATTAGCAGTTACAGTTCCCTCTATCAAAGCTCTTACATCAAGGAACTAAGTATTAGCAGTTACAGTTCCCTCTATCAAAGCTCTAACATCAAGGAACTAAGTATCAATTTCGATAATGATCAGATGAGGTTTGAGGAAAAAGTATCCCATTCCTTAGATGCTACTGTATGAGAACCCCGGAAGATCGGGTTGAGAGCATTTAACACTTACACCCATATTTATGAACAAAATGGTGGCTCTTAAGTTCGTGCTAAGCATAGTCTCAAGGCATTTGATTAGTCAATTTTGACTTGAGACTGATCTAAGAACGATCAATCTTGTTGTAAGTATTAGCGGTTACAGTTCCCTCTATCAAAGCTCTTACATCAAGGAACTAAGTATTAGCAGTTACAGTTCCCTCTATCAAAGCTCTTACATCAAGGAACTAAGTATTAGCAGTTACAGTTCCCTCTATCAAAGCTCTTACATCAAGGAACTAAGTATTAGCAGTTACAGTTCCCTCTATCAAAGCTCTTACATCAAGGAACTAAGTATTAGCAGTTACAGTTCCCTCTATCAAAGCTCTTACATCAAGGAACTAAGTATTAGCAGTTACAGTTCCCTCTATCAAAGCTCTTACATCAAGGAACTAAGTATTAGCAGTTACAGTTCCCTCTATCAAAGCTCTTACATCAAGGAACTAAGTATTAGCAGTTACAGTTCCCTCTATCAAAGCTCTTACATCAAGGAACTAAGTATTAGCAGTTACAGTTCCCTCTATCAAAGCTCTTACATCAAGGAACTAAGTATTAGCAGTTACAGTTCCCTCTATCAAAGCTCTTACATCAAGGAACTAAGTATTAGCAGTTACAGTTCCCTCTATCAAAGCTCTTACATCAAGGAACTAAGTATTAGCAGTTACAGTTCCCTCTATCAAAGCTCTTACATCAAGGAACTAAGTATTAGCAGTTACAGTTCCCTCTATCAAAGCTCTTACATCAAGGAACTAAGTATTAGCAGTTACAGTTCCCTCTATCAAAGCTCTTACATCAAGGAACTAAGTATTAGCAGTTACAGTTCCCTCTATCAAAGCTCTTACATCAAGGAACTATCTAGGTGCCTACCTGCTTGTTTGACAGAGGGAACTGTAACTGTTAAGGTCTTATCGTCCCGAAATCGAAGAGAGAAGGAACACAGGATAGGAGAAAGCCAGCCGTTCCGAGAACGAACATTATCCGTTCAAGTATAATTCCGCCCCGGACGGGAATCCTAGTGCTTACAAGGCAGAAGCTCTACCCACCAAGCTAACTAGACTGGCAGTGCTGGCACCTACCTACTTTCTGATATTGCTCTAAATCAAGATGATTTAGAGCAGGGGTTCTTAACCTTTTAGAATTGGCGGACCACTATTGATAAACCAAAAATCTCGCGGACCACTTGAGATTATGTGTGTATATGCAATCAATTGTACATTGTACACGCTATGTGACAATGGGTATCTCTCGCGGACCACCTGAAACCTTCTCGCGGACCACTAGTGGTCCACGGACCATAGGTTAAGAATGGCTGATTTAGAGGTAAACAATTACCCACACTAGGAAGCTAGGAACATTATTTGGAATCGAACTACGGACTGCAAAATTTTCCTATAACACAGGAAGTCGAACCTAGAACCTTCTATAACACGTCTGAAACTCATGCTCCTACGGTGTGTTGTTATTTACATCTTGGGCCTTTTTTTGCTGGTTAGACGTCAACAGCTTCTTCGGAATTTGGACCTTGCCAATATTGGTACCTAGTAATAACACTGATAGTGTTACCTAGTACCTACTTATAGGTAACAATAACTTTACTGATTGTAGGCATAATCGTATTTCATTCAAGGCGCGTTTTCACCAAAGTCATTCATGAGAATTCGGAGGGATTTCTCAATTTTCTCATGCGTCGATCGACAGCGTCGTCTATGTGTGGACATGGACAGTGTGGACACAGCTTAAGAGACTATTAAACTATGCTCCTAACACACCCATCATGCAAATTCGATCAAAACGTTCGACCCACTGCTATCTTTTACATTGCAATCTCATAGCAGTCAGCACGTTGAAAGACACGTGTATAGGAGAGTTGTGGGTTAGATTAGGACATCAGTTTATCAGTAAAACCTACGTACTGATGATGAGGTTCTAATGAGCTGAGTAGAACTGATAGTGATAAACTTTTGAACCTTTGATACGTACATAAACTCCTTATCTATCTCTTTTGAGAGCCTAACTTCGGAGGAACACATTTTAATCCTCCCTCCCTAGTAGCTTTAACCAACTTTTAGGGCTGTGAATCAACGCCTAGAAAGTTAGAAATCAAAAATCCATGCGTCTAAGATCCCCCGCAAGTTACATTTTGGCTTAAAAAATGAGGAAAGGGATTATCTTGTTGCATTAGCTTGAAAAGCAAGGAATTTTCCTTGTGGGTATTATAAAATGTATTTTTTCAGTGTTGGATAGTTACATGAAATACCTTGGACACTTCACAACCTGACGAGTCCATTACATGTTGCCTTATGCAATGTTACAAACAATGACAGATTACCTACTGTTTGATCAACTGGCAATGGCAATTGACAGGGTTTTTTATTACCTAACAATGTTATTAATAATACCCAATGATGAAATTTCTAAAACAGTCCACAACGTAAGCCACCACGCAGTAAAGGCTGATGTAATCACGTGGTCACTTTCTGCTGATAAAAAAGAAATCACTGGCAAAATAATTTGCAAACATTCTCACCAGGTTGATATACTTAGAGCATTATTCCTCCTGTCCAAGAATTATTTTTGGAGAGGTTTGATAGAGGGAACTGGAACTGTTAAGGTCTTATCGTCCCGAAGTCGAAGAAAGAATGAAGACGGGATAGGAGAACTGTCTGAATTATCTGGGTAAAGTAATAAAAGTGATTTAAGGACCTAAGGCAATCTAAACGATTGAACTTTTCGACCATCTCTTCATTAACTGGATTCGTAGAAGCTTAAACCATCCTCTAGGGCTGTTTTTTGCCCCTACACCTAAGTATCGGAGTAGGCTTTTTGTGTATGGCATCCAGGCATCCACTGGAAAATGTGTGTCTTTATCTACCAAGACCAGGCAAATTCACAAGTAGGTACACATAATTGAGAGCAAATTAAATGGCAGTCCGACCTTATCTAGAAATTCCAGAATAAACGATTTCTCTGATATCTCTTCATGAACTGGATTCGTAGAAGCTTAACCCATCCTCTAGGGCTGTTTTTTGCCCATACACCTAAGTCTCGGAGTAGGCTTTTTGCGTATGGCATCCAGGCATCCACTGGAAAATGTGTGTCTTTATCTACCAAGACCAGGCAAATTCACAAATAGGTACACATAATTGAGAGCAAATTAAATGGCAGTCCGACCTTATCTAGAAATTCCAGAATAAACGATTTCTCTGTCCCTGGATTTGCGACGCAAAAGTTGTTCGTCGCAATTATGTATGTAACGTCGCAATTGTGAATAATTAACCAGGGCAAAAACGAAATTACTTTTGGAAAACTCGTAAAAAAATGCTGTTAAATGCATAAAGACACATAAATGTCTTGTACTTTATAATGAATGGAACAGTCACCAGTCTGAATCATGATCAAACTCAAGACCATAATGATAATGACGAACTGACGGACTGACTGCCATACTTGGTATCACCGCCACCGAGGCAGGGTACACGTATAGTACACGATTGTAGGCATAATCGTATTTCATTCAAGGCGCGTTTTCACCAAAGTCATTCATGAGAATTCGGAGGGATTTCTCAATTTTCTCATGTCATAATACCACGGTTATGATAGATGAAAATAACGTCCCTGAGATAAAATAACAAGATACAAGTTGGCGTAATTTTGTTTTTCTGTCCAATTTACATATATTTGGAATTTTTTCAATCCAATTAACAACTTGTTTCCTAATAGTACACGATGATAACAAAATAATGAGTCCAGGACTGGATTTAATGGCTCTCCTCTAACTGTTAGGTGCTTCATTTGGTTTGTACCTAAAGGAACTTTTTCTCAAGAGGTTCGACAGAGGGAACTGTAACTGCTATAACGATTGAACTTTTTGAATATCTCTTCATTAACTGGATTCGTAGCTTAACCCATCCTCTAGGGCTGTTTTTTGCCCACACACCTAAGTCTCGGAGTAGGCTTTTTGCGTATGGCATCCAGGCATCCACTGGAAAAGGTGTGTCTTTATCTACCAAGACCAGACAAATTCACAAGTAGGTACACATAATTGAGAGCAAATTAAATGGCAGTCCGACCTTATCTAGAAATTCCAGAATAAACGATTTCTCTGAGAGTAAAATACAGTGTTGTTTAACGCAGCATATCCATTCGAAATTGTTTGATAAATATGAACTCTGCCAACATTTCCCTTCCTTCTTACCCATCATATTTTGTAAACAAGCTATAGGTAGTTTCTTGTCTTTTTTTTCTGTTGTTTATTCAAAACAGCTGGAACTTTTCATTGAATAAAACGATTGATAAAATTGGCATAATATCACAATCAGATGTTTGGGTACCTACTTTGATTACATAATTTATCAGCTACACTCAATGTGTTTTGTCCTATACTTACATGATTTCGATTTATCATGATTGTTAGGTATCTAATAGAATGCTCTATTGGTATTTTGATATGATATCACCTAGTCTTTCTGGAATTTTCGGTGGAGATGTCTCTAGCAGTCTAGCACCTTTCAATTCTCATGAATTTTTGTTGGAGATGCTCCTTGCACCTTTCAATTCTTTAGGAATATTGAACATTTTCGATTAGTTCAATTTTCATGTTATGAACCTACAAAACACAGAGTTCTATTTCTAATATGGTTGTCTCATGTTCTTAATGGTTATTATCATCAGTTGGTAAAATGTTAATAAACAAAGAAAAAACCAACAAACAAGATGTCCAGACATTTGAAACAACGAATACAACAAGTTGGTTTGTACATATAGGTATAGTTAGGTACTTGGTTCGAATATTAGACAGACCGAACTTCTCAGAACTACTAGATTTTCCAGTCACGTCTCAAATTTCTTATAAACAAGTCTCCGTGTTTTTTTACACAGAAGTTCTTGTGGTTTCTTGGTCTATTCCCCTCAGGAAGATCAGTCAGTGACTGCGTGGTACGAGTAGACTTAATAATCACGTGATACCAAGTATGGCAGTCAGTCCGTCAGTTCGTCATTATCATTATGGTCTTGAGTTTGATCATGATTCAGACTGGTGACTGTTCCGTTCATTATAAAGTACCTACAAGACATTTATGTGTCTTTATGCATTTAACAGCATTTTTTTACGAGTTTTCCAAAAGTAATTTCGTTTTTGCCCTGGTTAATTATGGTACGGTTAATAAGGTCACTATTCGTAGGTCGATAACTGTTTGCAGTGTATGGTTTTAGATCGACCATATAGTACCTAATATGTATATCGTCGTCTCACAATACTATGGGTGCTGCTTTAGAAGTTAGAACCTAATGGTCAAACAAGTCTTATAGCTTGTAAGTAACAATTGGCTAACAGCCCAAACGTGGTTTTCCTTTATAACAATCTATAACATGTACCAGAGATTTTTTTCCTCAGTATAGGTAGGTACCAGAGTTTTTTTCTCCAGAAATCCTGATTTCATCCGGATTAACCAGTCTAAATTGACCAGTTTTTTTCCTGCACGCAGATCTTGTCTTGCTCTTTTTCAAATTTTCTTTCGGACCAACCACAGAGCCTCAATTTGGGAACACGGTAATAAATTTTTGCATTTGAAAAGGTCACGTGACTGGGCAGGTGGTAGTGGTACCCATATTGACCAATTGACCATGGCAGAACTTGACTTGGGTCGTTAATAAGCCAGGTGTGTACATAATTAGCCAGCTGAGTATAAGGTACCAGGTACCAAGAACCCCGGTCGTATTATAATTGTCTATAATAAGGTACTTGAGTCGAGAAAACAGGTTGCCTTGGCAAATTTCCAATTATTCACCAAGTTGGTGCACAAGAGAAGTCAGATGCAATTCGTTTTTCTAAATGGTTGTAATGGGATCGCATCAGTTTATGTTAGGAAAATTGTGGCTATTAAATGACATTTTTGGTTTGCCAACACTCACACTTAACTTACACTTTTTTTTTTATAGGACTACAGCATACAGCATACATTGTGGCTATAGCATCACTAAGTGTCTCCTAACTCTCATAAGCATAAGTAGTAAGCACAAGTTTAGTCTGTCAGAACAAGATGTGCCACTGTGCTTCCCATTATGCTTATGCGCTACATTTATTGGCAATCTAGTGAACTCTAAGGGGACTACACATCTATCCTGCAAGCCGGTTCGTGCATGCCGATTCGTGCCAAATACCTGTCCGTCGTGCAAGAGTGAAGGCACGATCGTGCTTGAATTCTAATCAATCCCTTTTCCATTTTTTTTTTTTATAATTTATATAATATAATATATATTTATTGACGGGACGTTTGTACACATAAGACAGATACATTACAAAATACAAGTTATCACATCAATCCCTTTTCCATTTTTTTACACCGTCAGCAAAGAAGAGTGAAACTGGAAATCCCATCAAAAACCCGAAAAAACTCCCCGCTCAAAGCCAACTCTGGCGGGAGCTCAACCCGTGACCTCCAGCTAGGAAGCCTGGGCTAATGCGATACAAAGTTTTCTCATACAAGTTACAGAGGTTTCTCAGACAAGTGTAGATAAAATAAATAAATAAATAAATAAACCTTTATTTGGTGGTCATTTAAAGGCACAATACAATACATACTTATAAGTTTATAAAAACATACAAAGAGTACCTAATCCTACCTATGAATATAACCATTCGGGATGAACTAGCGGGATTCCGGAGCGAAGCGACGGAATTCAGCTAGTTAGTTTATAAAAACATACAAAGAGTAATCCTAAACCATTATTGGTACATGAAGTATTTTTAAGTTCTTCCCATTTGAAATATATGCCAAAGCTCAAGGCCAAGACCCCAATTCAGCAACTGCTGAGGTATAAGTGTAGATATTTATCTAAATTTAAAAAGAATTCGACCATTTTATCAAAGAACAAGGGCCATTCTGTTTTACTGCCGTCAGCGTAACCTAGTGCAACATTTCTGCAGCATCTCGTCCCTACGCTACGTTACTAGAGAAAATCATCAACCCACTATCGCTCTAGCATTACCTGTTTTCCGACCGGTGTCAGCTTTGGCTCCACTTTTAACTTCACCAAACACCTTGGCACCAACTTCATCACTACCGTGCGAACGACACATTTCAGCAAAAAGAGAAACACCGGAGGAAGTTCAAAACACTATCACACTTAGTAGAGTACTGTAGACTGTAGTTCGCTCAACTGAGCACTTTACAAGTGGAAATTTGGAGTTCTAAACCGATATAACACTAGAACACTGATACGGGAGAAACTTGATTTTGCTACAAGCGATCAGGCGAACAAAACGACTGAGTCACCTTTAAAAAAACACTGATGGCAAGTAGATAGTTACATAAAACGTCAAGGCACATAAACATAAATATGTATTGGGCGCAATGTATGATGGGAAAAGGCACGTGTTTTGTTAGATTCGCTGTTTTTTATGATTTTATTGCCCTTGTACTTAGGTTTGAAATGGACAGTGTTTACTAGCTTTTATTATTCTCTATTCACTTCGATATTAGGTATAAATGTCCATAATATACCTCCCTACCGTAAAATCCCACAACTTGAGCCGAGAAATAGATGCTTTTTTAGAGAGCTCAAAAAATTTAAGGACGTCTTGAAATCTTGACGTTTAAAAAATTTGAAAAAGCTCTGGCTATGATGTAAGGATCAAGGAGGTTTTCCTCCCACATAACCCACATTGAGATTTAAAGGATGACTTCAATATTTTAAGGCCTTTTAAAGTGCTTGCCAGAATCTAAACAAACTTCTATCTCGAGCTCAAGTTATAACAGTGAATCAAGTTGTATGACTTTTGCGGTAGTTAGTCTCTTCTTATCAGATTGATGCTTATTGATATCGATTAATCAATGCTTGATGAATCATAATGTGCCAATAAAAGTGGTGTACTTAAATCTAAGTAGTAGGTAATAGGTATACTTAAATTTAAGTACTGTACTTAGTCACTCCGATTAACAACACGTGGAACCCCATCAGGAAATAATGTTTTGAAGGAGGTCTTACCCAATGCTTGTTAGCTTATTTTATAATCTGTAATCTGGAGGACCTCATACGTTGTTAATCCAACATTAAAATTAGCCCCTTAATGGCTCGTATACTCGGATCACAATTCAAGTTTAAAATTGGTTTGAATTTGAGTACTGTACTTAGTCACTCCGATTAACAACACGTGGAACCCCATCAGGAAATAATGTTCTGAAGCTGAAGGAGGTCTTACCCAATGCTTGTTAACTTATTATAATCTGTAATCTGTAGGACCTCATACGTTGTTAATCCAACATTAAAATTAGCCCCTTAATGGCTCGTATACTCGGATCACAATTCAAGTTTAAAATTGGTTTGGGTTAAAACTGATATTTGGCTGAATTTTAATCCAAATTTCCATATCAACCAATCAGCAATCAGGTAGCTTAATCTTATGAATTAACCTAGTAGTTTAACTTGAACTAAATTTAAACTTAAATCTTGCTTCCGACCATAAAGCTATTTTTTGCACAAAAAAAGAGTAAAATACAGTGTTGTTTAACGCAGCATATCCATTCGAAATTGTTTGATAAATATGAACTCTGCCAACATTTCCCTTCGTTCCAAAACACAATGTTCCAAATTTCCATAATGACGCCATTGGCCATTGCAAGGACAAGTATTCACAAATAAAAAACAATTACCCATGAAGAACAATAAAATGTTCTTCAAGCAATGTTGTTCCATAAGAAGCATTCGGCTGTTCCTCTTAATTCAGGTTATTTTAACCCAAGGGAATATTGACCAGAGGTTCCTCCTATCCCTCCTCTTTATCTATTGACGATGGTATCCTTCAAAGTCCTTCATATTGTCATTGTTCCACCAAACCCACTAAAATCTCTCTTGGTTTAGTTGCGTTTTTGGTTTCTTGTTTGAATGTTTCTTTTAGTGCGTTCTGTTTCTACGAGGTGTTTCGTTAGTGCGTCGTGTTTCGACGGTTTGATGGTCTTGGTGGCAAGTGTTTCTTTTGTTCTATTACGTCCGTGTCAGGTTGACTATGGAGAATATGGAGATGGGGAGCCATGTTAGGGGTATGTACCAAGGAGATTATTTGGTTTTTGGATTGGCATTTTTTTTTTTTTAATTGGTTTGATAAAGGGAACTATAAGGGCTAAGGTCTTACTGAAAGCGATGAGAAAAGGACGACCGACGGAAGAATACATTCACAAACAACAAAGACATGGGATGGATTCTATTAGGTTCTTCCAATTTTTAGTCTTTTTTAGATTACATAACAATCAAAAAAATAATATTGCGTTTTAGCCCAACTCAACCTGTAAAAGGCCTAAAAGGGTGACAGTAAAATACCTGTATGTTTCATCATTCAAAAGCTGTTATCAGCTGAAATACGTCATTGGAAAGCACGATGGAAAATTTTGCTATCAGCTGTGCAATCAGTTCCCAAGATAGAAAGTAGTTTCAACCGGGCTCTATTTTCAATTTAGAACACAATTGGTAGATATTGTGTGTAAAGAGAGAGTTCTTAAGAACTTCTTTAGTGAACTACTCAGTCCTCTGAATCAAATGAAAGTCCATTGGAAAGAGTAATTCAAAAGAGTGAAATGAGTAGTTCTTCTCTCTAACTCACTCACTCTTCACACATTTCTAATTGGAACGCAATAGATTTTATCTCCAACCAGCAGAGGTCTACTTACCAGATTTGGTTACTATCTCTACGGAGTCTATAGTTTGTTGACAAAATGATAAGACTACCCACACTCAGGCCTATATCAGCTATATCTCCATTCTACATTATTTAATTAGGTACTATCAGGCCTGTATCCAGGATTTTATTGAAGGTGCCCAGCAGAAATGTACCATTTCCTAAGCTGAGACGTACCTATATAGATGTACAATTGTACAAATTGTAAGTAGGTATAAAATGCAATTATTCACATTTATCGAAATAGAAAAGAAAGTACCACGTCTTACGTAATTAAAAATTAAGGAACAGGATTTATTTACAATCACTCAAAAGATTTCAAGAATTGTTCATGGGGGGGCCTGGAATCCCTCGCCCCTCCTAAATATACGGCCCTGGGTACTATCGATTTACAGATTAGGTATCTACAGGCGACAATAATATAGACAGATGGGTTAACCTGTCTACACGAGCTGATATTCAGTCCCTGATTGATAGGTGACATCTCAGTGGATAATTAGCTCAGATTTAGTCATCGGGGGAATAGAACTATACCTTTTTTTTCTATCGGGGGAATAGAATCATACCCTTCTGGCTTCAAATTTTGCAATCGGGGGAATCGGTATAAAATCGGGGGAATTGAATGCTGTCCAACCACAACAGGTATCTTGTGTCACATCCTGTTATCACATTCCAAACAGGTGGGAAATTTATACAGATGATTTTCCTATTAATATGACTATAGCATTATAGTGCATCTAAACTTATTAGGTAGGTATTACCCATGTAGGTATTGTGTCATACATGAATCTATTTACCTACATAATTATGTAGGTATGTATTATGTCATCTAATGTTCTATTATGTAAAAGTAGATTAGCATAACTAGGGGGTGAGTTTGTAGAAATATGTATTTTTACTTAAAGCGGTTTGATAGAGGGAACTGTAACTGCTAAGGTCTTATTGTCCCGAAACTGAAGAGAGTCGATTTTGATGATTTGAAGCCGTCCGATTTTCGTGAAATTTGGAACACATGTTTAATTGTTTATCTTCTATGGTTTTCTGTTTCAGGATTACGTCAGTTTACTCCCCTGGTGGTGGCATTGTGATAGAGGGAACTGTAACTGCTAAGGTCTTATTGTCCCGAAACTAAGGAGAGTCGATTTTGATAATTTGAAGCCGTCCGATTTTCTTGAAATTTGGAACACATGTTTAATTGTTTATCTTCTATGGTTTTCTGTTTCAGGATTACGTCAGTTTACTCCCCTGGTGGTGGCATTGGTGGGATTGCCAGCGAGAGGCAAGACTGTTTTGGCTCACAAGCTCAGCAGATATCTAACTTGGACCGACCATAAATCTAAAGGTAAGCCAACGAGCCATTTAGTTTATTAATTCACACTTTTCAAAGTAAAAACTAGGCCTTCCACAATTTCATATTTTATCTACCTGGGTGGTCTTAAATATAATTTGTCCACCAGCATCATGAGCAAGTTGCCCTCTGGAAAGTTGCGTGCCCATCTTATGAGGGACATACTATACGGGATGGGCATGCTACGACACAGACCACATGACATGAGTCGTCTAATATGGCAGTTGTTTCAGACATGAAAACGGTGGTGAAACACTCATCTTTTTTCCTTTTTAAACCTTTTGAGTGATTTTATGTCAATAAAACCTGGGTCTACAATCTTCAGTTAAAGTGCCTGTTAACCTTCGGAGACTATTGCCGAACTCAGTGCTTTTAAGATGAGATTATCAAACACAGCTTTTAACATAGGTAGGTACTCTGAAAGTTTAACAAATGGTGTAACATGAATCTCTGGTTCTAAAATGTTCTACATATGGGTCTAAATCTAAAATGTTCTAGATATGGGTCTAAATCTAAAATGTTCTAGATATGGGTCTAAATCTAAAATGTTCCCTCTCTTCTCTGTCTTCTCCTCCACAGTATTCAGTGTGAGCGCCTACCGTAGAAAGCACCTGGAACTCTACAACAGTCATGATATTTTCCGCGTAGATAATACAGAGGGTTACAATATCCGTCAGCTGAGCGCTAGAGAGGCGCAAGAGGACGCGACCAAGTGGCTGAAGAACGATGGTGAAGTTGCTGTAAGTTTACAGAGTAAAATTCACTGTACCTTGTTTATCTTTCTCATATTTATGTAGGTACAAGTATTAGGATTGCCAGCCGCCCGGGGCGGATTTTATCCTGATGGTATAATGTTCGTCCTCGGAACGGCTGGCTTTCTCCTATCCTGTCTTCCTTCTCTCTTCGATTTCGGGACGATAAGACCATAGCAGTTACAGTTCCCTCTGTCAAACCTTTAAAAAAAAGTATTAGGATTAGGACTAAGTCACCCCGCAATCTAATCAAGGCCTCCTTACATATTTGGACATACATTTATGGGTTAGGTTTACATACCAAGTTTACATTATTTTGTTTTTTTTTTTTTTTATTATAACCCTTTTTTTATCATCATTTTTGTTACCTACCAAACAAAGCTTCAATTTATTTTTAGTGGAGACGACTGAATCACCTTCTACGGGTGCTGTAGACATCTCCACACTAACTAAAGAAAAGTAAAAGAGAATTCGTAAATAGTAAAAGGCTAAGATGAAGAATCATGGCACAATTCTCCATTTTCGGAAAGTGAGTCTTCAGAAGGACCACCTCTCAAGAAGGACAGAATACCAGGCGTTCCAATACCAATATAACTTATACGAAGGACGGTTACCGTTACCGTCTGCTAGTCTCCTAAATTTTCAAAACAAAATTTCGCGAATATCAAATTTGTCATCGCGAAAATACGCGGAATTGATCTCGTGCTCCTCTAAGCGTAATTTTGACGTTTCGACACCATGCTTTGCCAAAAATACACTTTATTGTTTGTTAAACAGAAAAGACGTTGTTCGTAATGTTCGTGGAACAAAAAAAAGAGACAAGTTTTACGTTTTTCCTCAATAATTTTATTTAATTTATGAATTAGAATGTTCTGTGTGACTGGATGGATAAATTTCCTTCTCTCGGATTGTGAGAATAAATAAATTAGGAACTTGTTCTAATAGTAATATCTTGGGTTCGAATCCAGCTCGGGGCGAACTTTATCCCAACCAGGTAAGGTTTGTTCTCGGAACGTCTGGCTTTCCCCTATCCTGTCCTTCCTCTCTCTTTGATTTCGGGACAGAAAGACCTCCGTTGTTAAAGTCACCCCTAACAAAACTCTGAAAAATAATAACAATGAGTAATACAATAGTGATTTTATTAATCATCTCATTGCTCTCTCCCTACAGATTATCGATGGCACTACAGCCACCATGGAAAAGAGGAAGCAAATTCACGACTATTTCGCTAGGAAGATGGGATTCAAAGTTCTGTTTGTCGAACTTATCGTACAAGATGAAGAAATCCTCGAGCACAACATCAAGGTAAGAAATATTTATTTGTACTCGTTTTTCGATTGCAAATATTTCAACGGGTTACTTTCTGGTGTTCTCGTGTTGACCCAGCACCTAAAACCTAAATGGCGTACACATATAAGAATGATAATAATACTGTATTTTTTGTGACGTCACAGTTCTCAATATTGTTCGTTGCCAGATCATGTCTGAAGACAATAGTGGTGCAAGATTTGCCTTGAAATATAGCTAGTAGGGCTTTTTCAAAGTTATTTTTTTGGGATATATTGAATGTGTGGGTTACTGAACCTAAAACCCATTTTATTTTATCCTTTGAACTTTTATTATTATAGTTTTTTTTTTCCAATTTGACATTGTAGCAAAGCATGTGTAGTCCTTAGACACATTTTCAAAGATCATAATATTGTTATTCAATAGTTTTTTGTCTCTTTCCCCATGTAAGTATAGGACACTACTTATTTTATTTTGTGACCTTCCTTGGGTAGATCGATTACTTAAACCTAGTTAAGATGTGATTATCAATATCCATTTTAAGCCTACTTTCAAGTATCTAGGGAAACTATCAGTTATCTTTACGTAGAAAACGCTTTTTTCCCCTCAAATTACGAGATATCAATCAACTCTTTCTCGTAGAATAAGTATTTCTATAGTTTATTACTTTTTTTTACTTTCCCTATCCAATAAGGAAAGTATTTTAATTGTGCCACTATTTTTTCTTGTATTAACCGAACCTATTGGTCTGTTTTCTTCCTCTTACATTTTACATTAAGATCTTTGTTTTGATTTTTCTTTTCATTTATTTTATACACAAAAAAGTTTAAAAGGAATTTCCATTATAGCAAGAAAGAGTGATTCCTTTTTCCCTTTTTATATCGTCTTTTTCTTTTCTTTTAGTCTAACGTTTTACATTTTCTCTAGGCTTATTTTTGAGAACTGGATATGCGTTATTTTTAGTGTTTGAATTTGCACCTAACGCGACGCGAGCTTGCAAATTCAAGACCTCTCAAAGGTTTCGAGGGGTTTCTAAAGACTGCTTCGTTAGATGCTTAGTCTGTCAAGTTAAAATATTTTAACACCTTTAGAGGTCTTACGAGAGTTCCAAGGACACTTTGGTACGTTCCTACATGTTTTCCTAGTTAGGAACTTACAGTCCGCGTAAAAATTTCGGGTTTACTAGCAGAAGAGAGATAATTTTGAGCGATATGATATTTTGATAATTCTAAGAATAAAATAAGGTTCTGATAAGAATAAGGTTCCTACAAGATAGAGAGCGCTTTTGAAAATGATACCTAGATTTAAATCGAGTAAGTACAAAATTATTATTTTTTGATAAGAAATATTATGTATTGACTTTTTTTCATATGAAATTGTTCTTTTTACGTTCGTTGTTGCTTCCAAGTCTACCAAGGCAGAGGAAGAAATTTTCAATTATGTCTTAGTTGTAAGAAAGTTTAATAGATTTAACGTTTCATAGTTGAAAAAATTGATAAATTAGCAATAAGTATTTTTTAGAAATAAAACAAGATTTAAAAATAAAAATACATTTGTCTTATTACTTACTGTTTTTCGGGTAGGAAGATATTTACAGTGTAGTTTTAGTTTCATATTTAAACATCCGTATCAGAATGAGAATGTCATTTAACAAGAAAATCACAAGACTAAAATTAAGGGCTCAAAAAAAAAAATTTTGGCAAACACCAAAACAACGTGACGACTTATGGCTTCATCTTTCAAAACGAAAACAGAAAAAATGAAATTGGATAAATTTTGCGTTCCGTGTTCGTGCATTGTGCAAAAATTCAGTTTGGTTCGTCCGAAAATTCCGGTAAACACGAATGGATAGTCGAAATAATTTCACGGGATTGAAGATTAAAGTTTTAAATCAATGGCGGTTTATTCGGTTATTGCGGGTGAGTTTCGGTCTAATAGGTGACCTGATACCGGTAGTCATTAGTCATATTGGTAGGATATTTCAACACATTCATATTTGACCCTAATTTATCAAATTATCACCATTTATCTACCCTTTCTTTGGGGAAGCGTACCTAACAGTGTACGTAATATGGCCCTCATTCTAATGATGTAATCACAAGTTTATCCCATAACCTATCCCACTTTTTCAGTAGGTTTCTAATTTTAGATTTTAATTTTTTCCCCCCAGGCGAAAATATGAACGTCCGATTCATCGATGGTCCCCTGCAGAGTGAAGTGTTGAGTTACATCTCTAATTTCCGTCCAACTCCAAAAACATTCTACTTCTCTAGGGTAAGTTACAAAACACATTATTCGTCACCATATAGCTGAGCTGATCTTCTTGTACACCCGATTTACTAGACTAATTTTAACTGAAAGTTTTTTTTTATGAACTGTATATAGGATTGTAACAATAATTATATATCCAAATAAGGACGAAACACGTGTCTTGGGCTGCTTAGTGATTTGGTCTGGTTTCGTTGTATAACTCATGTAGTGATTTAGAGGATAAATGTTAAAAAAAGGCAGTAAAAAATAATATATAGTTAATTTTAATTATTTCAAACAGAGTGGAACTTCCAATGTTGTGGTTCTCTGAACTTGAAGTTGGCACGTATATACCTTGTTTAGTACTGGACGTTCCGGGTCTAAATTACAGACTCGTCTTCCGAAACGTCCAGAACAAAACAAGGTACGTGCCAACTTCAAGTCCATAAAAGCACAACATTGTAAGTTAAGAATGATTGTAGGCGAATTGAAAAATGTCGAAATCTCAGTAGCGAAAGGACTATGAACTATGGCGCTTCGTAGAGGCCCCTTTTCTGAGTGAGTTACAAACTTTTCTGAGTGAGTTACAAAGGTGTATCCACATTCCACACAGTATATACACCGGCCATCGATCGATGTCAACTATAACACGTCCACACTGCCTCGACAACATAGATTTTCCTCGTCGATCGACACATCGATTGACGGCCGGTCGACTATGTTTGGACACAATAGAAACAAGTCGTCCCTTTTTGTAACCTTTCAACCCCCTTCTTCCCATTTCAGCATGGTGAGAGCGAGTTCAATGTTCTCGGCCGGATCGGCGGCGATGCCGACCTGTCTCCCCGAGGGCGCCTGTATGCCGCCGCTCTAGCCCGCCACTTCAACGAGGCAGCTGTGCCAGACCTGCACATCTGGACGAGAGGAGGAGGAAGAAGAAATTTTATAGAGGGAACTACTAACTGCTAGGTCTTATCGTCCCGAAAGCGAAGAGAGAACGGACTCTTTCATATATTGTCCATGTCCAGTAGGTAGGTACAAAGTTTTTCGAAATATTCAAAATTTGGAGGAAAAAAAACATAGGTAACTGCATTCATTGCTTTTACGGGTACCTACCTACGGGCCCTAATATAATTTATTCAAATTCACGTCACCTTTTTGTTCACAAGTGACTCACAAAAAAGAACATCTTATATTTTCGTGTTGACATTTGGCTTTGTCCAATGAACTGTTGTGAGATAATTCTAAGATTTAATTATCTCAATTTACATTCGGTTCATAAATTATTCATGATATTGGGACAAAAGGCGATATTTGGGAAAGTGTGTGCATATTTTCCCTTTGTTAAGCTTTCGGCGCGAACGACCTTACAGCGCCTAATCGAAAAAAAATCTGTATCCACACACTTAGTCGACGCCGATCGATGTCGACTGAAACCGTCCACACTGCCAACATAGATTCACAACGTCGATCGACGGCGTCGACCATGTGTGTTGTGTGGACCAGACCTGCACATCTGGACGAGTGAGAAGAGGCGCACCAAACAAACTGTGGCCGGTATTCATGCGACTTCCGAGGCCATTCCGGCTCTTAACGAATTGGACGCGGTAAGTAAAGTGGCCGCACATAATGTTTGGGTTAAGAACGAAAATGGTATTGTTTGGGTTAAGAAGACGAAAATGGTATTGTTTGGATTAAGAACGAAAATGGTATTGTTTTAGGTTAAGAAGACGAAAATGGTATTGTTTTAGGTTAAGAAGACGAAAATGGTATTGTTTGGGTTGAGAAGAGGAAAAGGGTATTGTTTGTTGAGAAGAGGAAAATGAGTATTTTTTCCTATCCTGTCTTCCTCCTCTCTTCGATTTCGGGACGATAAGACCATAGCAGCTACAGTTCCCTCTGTCAAACCTCTAAAAAAAAATCAATAAAGAGGTGCTCCATTAAACTGTGGGCATAATAGAACAACTTGTTCTAAGCTGACAGTCTAAATAAAGCACTACTTATACTTTTGCCACCGCGTCGGCTCCGCTCAAATGTTTTATTTCTTACAAACTCCCCTATATCCTATATGTATCTCTCTATTCCAGGGAGTGTGCGAGGGTTACAGCTATGAGGAAATGCAGGACAAGTTCCCTCAGGAGTTCGCGTGGCGCGACCAGGATAAACTGCGGTACAGATACCCGTGGGGGGAATCCTATGTGGATATCATGCAAAGGATAAGGCCAGTCCTGTTGGAGCTGGAGAGAGAGGACAATCTCCTGGTAGTGAGTCACCAGGCGGTCCTGCGATGTCTCCTGGGGTATTTCCTCAATAAGAAACCAGGTGAGAATCGTCCTTTCAGGGGACTCAATATACCTGGACTCAGTTCTAAACAGACAAAACTAAGACACTCAAAACTAGCTAAGGAATCAAATCGACAAAGACAATTCATGGATTAAGTTAGGAATTACATACCTACACACACCCACAAAATTACTTGGACACTTCGAAAAATGTCCATAACTTCGCTTCTACCTTTCCAATATGGATGATATTACTAGGGGACATCCCAAATATTGTTTTCAATCATATGAGCAACATATTGTAGGTCAAAATGTTCATTAAGTTTCATTTTTATGGCCTTTCCTCGTTCAAGACCTTTCAGTAAGAATTCTGTTATCCTGGAAAATCTTGTTTACCTTGACGAACATTTTGGCCAACAAAATGTATCACATATGACTGAAAACCATATTTGGGACGTCCCCTAGTAATACCATCCATATTGGAAAGGTAGAAGCGAAGTTATGGACATTTTTCGGAGTGTCTAAGTAATTTTGTGGGCGAGTGTATTTTATTGATGCTCAATATGTACAAATACATGACAGGAGAGTTTCTTTACCCACTGGTTGAAATGGTAGTTTCAACTGATGAGAGCAAAGAAACTCGTGTTCTATTTACACCTCGGTGGTAAGTCTACTAATGCTAAGGCCATTTACATCCACCCGATGGTTGGACAGCATGAAGCAGAGATGAACCATCCATAAAGGGTTCTTTTCTGCTGAAAGATGGTTCTTTTCTGAAAAGAACCATCCATAAAGGGTTCTTTTCTGCTGAAATCTGCAAAGTTGTAGGTATATAGGTAGGTAATTAAACGTCAGGTTTTATCAGATGATTTTCATGTTATATTTGTTTATTTTTTCTCAACAAGGACTCGTCAGCTTGGCACTTATTACCTTGGCTATTGACGGTCAATTATAACAGATAAGACAATTAGTAGGTGTACCTTTATTACTGCTATATTGTGATAAACAAATCTCCTCACACTCTCCCCTACTACCAAGATAATCAGGTACCAGGTTACATACTCATATGTATGTAGGTACCAGGTACCTACCTCCTACCTACATAAGTAGGTAAGTACCTATGACATATGAGGTACCTATATACCTACCTACTATACCTACAGCATAATATTGACCTTAACAGTGTAGATAGCGCGGATGAACATTTGTGTATGTAATCTACTTTGCCTGTATGATCGTCACGTGATTACAATTACCGTCACTTGATATATTAGTCGCCTAAACCAGCAGTTCCCAAACTTCTTCCTACCTGGGCCCCCTTTCTTCAATTGTCAAGGCTCCGTGGCCCGTTTACTATAGTTTATGTGACTCAACTTTACCAAGGAGCAATTACCTAGACAATCCTTCGGACCCCAGTTTGGAAATTGCTGTCCTAGACCTCGCTTCGGATAGTAGATCAGGCAGAGTTGGTAAACAAAATATGCATAACATACAAAATATTGCTATTGTCGCCTCAAACAAAATAATTATGACTATAGAGCCCTCGGTCTATGTCTACATATCCATATAGGTACCTAACAATAGAGATAGTGGATAAGCAGAGTTGGTAAACAAAACAACAAACATACAAAATATGACTATAATTAATGACATTTTGCAGTCACGTACGCTTGTTGTGAAACTTGAGAAGGAAAACAGTTCAAGTTTCAAGCAAGGTTGTGCTGTGACTATCGAAATTCGAAACGTTCGTTAACATTTCAAGCTAGCAAAAAACAAATAATCAAATATGTAGGACTATGTAAACAAATAAGAATAAGGAGGTGGAGGAAGAAGAGGAGGAGGAGAAGGAGAAGCAGAAGGAGGAGGAGAAGGAGAAGAAGAAGAAGGAGGAGGAGGAGAAGGAGAAGAAGAAGAAGAAGGAGGAGAAGAAAAGAAGAAGAGAAGAAGAAGAGGAAGGAAAAGAAGAAATAGAAAAAAGAAAAAGAGGAGGAAAGAGAATAGACGAAAGAAAAAAGGTAAAAGAAGGAAACAAACAAATGAGCGCCTATCACAAAGCAACACATGATATTTGTGAAGACATAGAATGAAGAACAATTAGATGGGCGGATGAGCTTAAATATTATCTGTTCACTGTTAATTATACAGCGGGTTTTTAAAACAATATCGTTTAATTGTTTAATGCTTTGCGTTTAATAGTTTAATTATAATAGCTATAATCCTTATCCTTTCTTTTCTCTATGTTTCCAGGAGATGCTTCAATTCAACAAGGACTACAAGAACATGAGCGAGGAGAAAGCACTGGATGACTTTCAGCACAAGATGGAGCATTTCCTTGAAGTCTATGAGACTATTAATCCCAAGCTAGAAGCCCGCTACAGTTATGTCAAGGTTTATGATGGAGGTAAGAACCAAAATGTCAACTTTTTTATCCAGATTTTTTTTTTTTTCTGAGCGGACTCTTCTATTCCCTTTTTTGAGAGCCAAAATTTCAGCTTGCCAGCCTGGTTAGCTTGTAAGGTTGCGCGTCTGTCTTGTAAGCGCTAGGTCGTGGGTCCTGTCCCGCCCAGGCGAGGCGGATTTTATCCTGAACGGATATAAGGTTCATACTTGGAACGGCTGGCTTTTTCCTATCCTGTCTTCATTCTCTCTTCGCTTTCGGGACGATTAGACCTTAGCAGTTATAGGTCCCTTTATCAAACCTCTTTTTTTTAATGAGCTTTTTTTTAAATCGACTTCCCTTTTTGAGAGCCAAAAACTGACACCCGAAATCAAACCGGGGACCTACGGCGTGCAAGCTATACTAGGTATCTATGAATTTCCCTAATTTTTTATTTATTTCTAATTTCCCACCAAATCCACCACTCAGAAAACACGTGTTATGTTGTTATTTAGATAGAAGAAATTTATTTTGGCAAACACCAAAACAACGTGACGACTTACGGCTTAGGGCTTCATCTTTCAAAACAAAAAGAGAAAAATGAAATTAGATAAATTTTGCGTTCCGTGTTCGTGCTTTGTGCAAAAATTCAGTTTGGTTCGTCCGAAAATTGCGGTAAACACGAATGGATAGTCGAAATAATTTCACGGGATTGAAATATAAAGTTTTAAATCAATGGCGGTTTATTCGGTTATTGCGGGTGAGTTTCGGTCTAATAGGTGACCTAATACCTGTAGTCATTAGTCATATTGGTAGGATATTTCAACACATTCATATTTGACTCTAGTTTATCAAATTATCACCATTTATCTACCCTTTCTTTAGGGAAGCGTACCTAACAGTGTACGTAATATGGCCCTCATTCTAATGATGTAATCACAAGTTTATCCCATAACCTATCCCACTTTTTCACTTATTCAACCCTTTGATAGGGAGAATTTGAAAGATGTGGATAGAACACCAAGGGCTAGCTGTGGGTTCATCCAACCATTTGAATCCTATGAAGTCGAGATGACAGAGGATCAGTTGACACCCACTAATGGGAGTTTTGAATTGACACCCCTTTTTGTGAAGCTTTTGAACAGACAACGAACAGATTGCAGAAGCAATTCGATCTAAAGACAATAGTGGTGCAAGATTTGCCTTGAAATATAGCTAGTAGGGATTTTTCAAAGTTATTTTTTTGGGATATATTGAATGTGTGGGTTACTGAACCTAAAACCCATTTTATTTTATCCTTTGAACTTTTATTAGTTAAAAAGTACACAGTAAATTTCAGTAAATTAAATTTCAATTTCAATGGTCATATTCAATGTTTGTACCCAAAAAAATTACAAACTTACCCGGTCCATTTATAATAGAAGTCCATAGGTATACTTACTAGTAAATTGTAAATAATAATAATAATAATAATAGACTCTTGAGTGGAAGGTAACCACTAGGCGAGGTTAACGCCGGAGGCGTTCTCTACCACCTAACCCCATAATACCTACTTATTCTATTCTAAGTATGAACCGTCTATACTTACCTACAATACCTACTTATACTTATTCTATTCAATTCTATAAGTAAAGGTAGATATTTTATTCTACATATTCTATTCTACTCTATGCTTATTCTATATTCACCTCTCATTCTCTCTACCTTGTCTCTAAATTATCTAGGTCACATCAGTTTTGCCAAACTGATATCAAATAATGTTAACCCACTACCGTGCCCGAGTGTCCTCGACTATTGAATGACGTGGCTTGCGGCCTAATTTCCACGGACCACATGAGAGGCCATGAAGAAGGGTTAATTGATAAATAAGATAATAGTGTTGTTTTCATTCATACATTTTTTTTTTTTTTTTTTTTTTTTAAATAAACTCTTCTTTTTCCCTCTTTTTTTTCTGCTTTAAAATTAAAAAAAAAAAGCAATTGACAAGAAAATAATGAAACCTTCAAATGGGTTTTGTCTATTTAGATTTGGACGTAGGGTACCTAGGTAAATTACCTGGTCCATTCGTACCTACTTAGAAGATTCGAAAGTGTGAAATCTTTTCTCCGAATATCTATTTTCTCAGGATGTTTGATAGAGATCATAGAGATGTGCTAAGGTATTATCCTTCCGAAAGCGAAAAGAGAAGGAAGACAGGATAGGAGAAAGCCAATTGTTCCGAGAACGAACGTTATCGGTTTAGGATAAAATCCGCCTCGGGCAGGAACTGAACCCACTAATTTTCGTTTGAAAGTTATCTTATTCTATTTTTAACACTCTGTGTAGTGTATGATTTAAGTTCTATTTGTTTTGTAACAATAATGCAGATACACTGATACAGATACCATTTTTTATGCACGAGTTTTCATCTTCTGTAAGTAAATAATGTGCATGTCTTTATGTGCACTAGTATCTACGTACATTAGGTATGTACATCGGTACATAATTATGTTAATATATCTATGTAACTATGTATCTACCTATAGTAGATGTAGTTCTAGAGCAGGCCCGTTCTCAGGATTTTATCAAGGAGGGGGCCCGAGTGATTTACGTTAGAAAGGAGGGGGTGGATGCTCCAAATTTTCCAAGTCCAGCCCACAGAGAAGAAGGAAAGTAAAACTCTAAGGGGTGGGGAAGGCCCGACCCCTCTAAATACGGCCTGGAATTCTGTAGATAGAGAAAATACAACAAGTCCCCTTGCCCTCTCTACGTACACATACACCATCATCAAGTTGACCACCTCCGGCTACAAGACGCACATGGAAATCATCAAGCTCAACATCGCCTGTGTCGACACCTACCGACAACAGCCGAAGGACTGTTCGGTTTTGCGTTCTACGCAGGACGCTCTGCGCACAGTCCCCGCCCACTTTGACACCCTCAACATGTGGCCCGCCCCCAGCCTGATTGAACAGAATTGATCCCTGCCCCACCCTAGCCACGGAGGCGTGGCTAGAAAATCGGTCTCGTTGAGCAAAGATTTCTTTTTCTCGCAAGAAAATGGTAAAGATTTCTTTTCGTCACAGGAAAATGGTAAAGATTTCTTCTCGCAAGAAAATGGTCAAGATTTCTTCTCCTCGCAGGAAAATGTTAAAGATTTCTTTTCGTCTCAAGAAAATGGTAAAGATTTCTTTTCGTCTCAGGAAAATGGTAAAGATTTCTTTTCGTCACGGGAAAATGGTAAAGATAGGGATAGAATCTTTTCGTCACAGGAAAATGGTAAAGATTTCTTCTCCTCGCAAGAAAATGGTAAAGATTTCTTCTCCTCCCAGACAAATGGTGATGGTAAAGATTTGTTCTTGTCGAAGGAAAATGGTAAAGATTTCTTTTCGTCACAAGAAAATGGCAAAGATTTCTTTTCGTCTCAAGAAAATGGTAAAGATTTCTTTTCGTCACAAGAAAATGGTAAAGATTTCTTTTCGTCTCAGGAAAATGGTAAAGATTTCTTTTCGTCACGGGAAAATGGTAAAGATAGGGATAGAACTCCCAGAGCAAGCTATGGGTTTGTTCAACCCTTTGATTCCTTTGATAGGGAGAATTTGAAAGATGTGGATAGAACACCAAGGGCTAGCTGTGGGTTCATCCAACCATTTGAATCCTATGAAGTCGAGAGATCTAGCCCGCTTGTAGAGGATTGGGGTTTACTTTTGGACGATGTACTCTGAGTAGGTTTGGGCTTCTCAGTTTTCGGCTGTTCAGTGTCCTGAGACCCTTCTCCTTGTAGTTGAGACAGGATATTCTTCGTGTTAAATTCCTTGCCTGTAGACTCTGCCTGCGCCTTGGCCATCTGAATGACAGCATCAATGAGTACCTCTAGCTCTTCATTGCTCACATCCGGTCTGCCCTGTGCTACCAGGGCGGCTGCTATCTGCTTGGCTATCGCTTCCTTGTCTATACCATCAGGCACGGGAACACGGGTTTCTTCCTCCTTGGGTTTCTCTATCTTGGGTGCGTGGAATAGCAACGCTTCCACTGACTTGATAGCGTGTCGTGTTGCATTCACCATATGTCGCTCTATAACCCCCGTCATCATTTGACCGCGTAGCTTCTCCTTTATCGTCTCAAACATCACACAGTTCTCCTCATGCATAAGTAACACAGAGGAGGTGGGTTTGTTCTTCTCCATCGCCAAGGCTTGGGAGAGGAGATCCACACACTTGGGTCCCAAGGAGCCCAGCTGATTCTCCAGAACAGTCAATGTTCTCAGCACTGTGATGATGTTCAGGGGGGCATCCGTGTAGACCTTACCGGAGGGTGGGAGGCGAGGCATGCCAGGGGGTAGGTAGCCGGGTGGGAGGGGCATACGGGGCATGAACCGAGGGCGTACCCCGGGGTAGATCAGGGGGGGTCCTGGATAGCGGGGTGGGTAAGGGAGCCCATGTGGGGGGATCAACATATGAGGCATATAGTGCGGGTCAATGTACTCCTCGTGATCCCTGTCTCTATCTCTCTCCCTCTCCCGACGAGGCGAAATTTCTCTCTCCCTCTCACGGCGAGGTGATAGATCTCTATCCCTCTCTCGCTCGCGGCGAGGTGATATCTCCCTCTCTCTCCTAGGTGAGGTAGAGCGTCGGGAACTCTCACGTCTGGACGGTACAGGGGATCTGCTCCTAGAACGGCGATGGCTGATCTCCGTTCCGGTCAAATGATGCCATGTATTCTTCAAATCAGACACTGAGGAGGATTTACTTGGCGACCTACTCCTCAATGACTCACTGGTAATGTTTAGCCGGTCTTTCAGTTCTTTCTTCTTCTCTAGGAGCTCGCTATCGTGTAACTCCTTCATGCGTTTATCCCAGAAGTCAATCCACTCGGGCTTGAACGATGGCTGATCTCCGTTCCGGTCAAATGATGCCATGTATTCTTCAAATCAGACACTGAGGATTTACTAGGCGACCTACTCCTCAATGACTCACTGGTAATGTTCAGTCGATCTTTCAGTTCTTTCTTCTTCTCTAGGAGCTCGCTATCGTGTAACTCCTTCATGCGTTTATCCCAGAAGTCAATCCACTCGGGCTTGAAATCGTGTGCGTTGGGATCTTTACCTAAACAAAATCAAACATCAAATCACGAATTATTATCATGTGAAGATGGTGCGGGAATGGTGAGATTAGAAAATTCAAGAAATAAATAAAACTTCTGCCATTTATTCATTAAATATTTCATTATTTGTGGTAAAGTAGAGCTTTTTCAGAACACACTCCGCCACGGAAGTAGCTTGAATTAAAAAGTATTGTTTCCATATTTTTTTTTCCTGGCAACATGTAAGACTGATCTTCAACCTCAATCATTTCAACTACCCCCAGTCAAAAATAGTTGAAATAATCGAGGTTCTGCTGTACATTTTTTTTTTCAAAGTGTTTACCTTCCGCTTGTAACTCCTTGTAGCGTCGGTTCCAGAACAGTTTCCATTCTTCAGGGTAGAGGGGATGTTTCTCTGGATTCTTCTCGTGATATTTCAACTTATCCAGGAGTTCTATTTCAATCCGCGCTAACTCCTCTTTGAACTCGTCCAGCTTGTACTTTTCTCGCTTGCGCCTGAAAACATAGGAATAAGTCTAATGTCAAAGGGAGGTCCCTTCGATAATTCGAATGGGATAGAACACAAACCTTCCTAATCACAAGGCGCATTTTTGTCACTTTTCTTTTTCGAAAGTTCAAAGCAACATTGATTTTGGTTGATACCTGGATGAGTGACCAAATTGTTACAGTCGCGTCCTTGGACCATACCGGGATAGCATACCAAATTTCATCGCTCTACGGCAAAGCGGTCCCTTCGATAATTCGAATGGGATAGAACACAAACCTTCCTAATGGGATAGAACACAAACCTTTCTAATCACAAGGCGCATTTTTGTCACTTTTTTTTCGAAAGTTCAAAGCAACATTGATTTTGGTTAATACCTGGATGAGTGACCAAATTGTTACAGTCCTTGGACCATACCGGGATAGCATACCAAATTTCATCGCTCTGCGGCAAACCGTTCTGAAGAGATTTAGTATGATATATTGATATACCAACTTTTCCCATTTAAACCTGTATTACACACGTAGAGACCATGGTACAAAATCCCTTCTTCTTCTATTATTATTTTTTTTTTTTTTCTTTTCTTAATAAGGGGACCCTAAAACGGATATTTCCACCCATTTCCAATTTTGAAAATTTGAACCCGATTGCAATAATTTCTCATTACTTTAGTAATAATAATAATAATAATAATAATAATATTGAAGTTTATTATAAACCACATAAACAATAAAATGTTCTTTTGGAATAAATCCCTTTAAGTACAGTGATAGAAAGTAAAAAGGAGACTAATGCTATTAGAGACCCAGAACCAGAAATCTCATCAATGTTTCTCACCTAACATCTTCATAAGAACGCTCGGGCGATGCTCGGGGCGGTCTCCTGGGAGGTTCCTCTGCTCTTCTCTCACGATGTGGATAGGGCAGCTGTCTACCGGGGGGACTGCGTAGTCTGGGTGGCAGTCTTCTGTCCCGATCTGAACCTCTGCTTGCCCTGGGAAACGAAATAGAAATTGATTAGGTTTAGGTATGAAATGATCACACGAAGGACATGCAAACGAACAGAAAATAAACACAAATATGTGGGTTTATTTGAGAAGATCACAGGAAAACGAGGCAGAGGAAGGCATAGAACCAGCTGGCTAAATGTCCCTATGAACTCCTCACACCTAAACTTCTGTCCTGCCTTGGAAGCCAGCAATGACATCGTAGGGAAATATTGGGATGCGAGAGGAAAAATGGCCTAATGGTCAAAGATCCCGACATTTGCAACATACATACATATTATTTGTGTGGATTGTTAGGTTCAATTCCCGCCCGGGGCGAATGCTTACCTGTCTCTAGAGCGAGATCTAGATCTGCCCATGCCTGGTCTCCTCTCATGACTCCTAGATCTTCTAGTGCGGTCTTGGGACCGGGGTGGTATACCTCTAGAACCACCCCTGGGTGGGGGATGCTTACCTGTCTCTAGAGCGAGATCTAGATCTGCCCATGCCTGGTCTCCTCTCATGACTCCTGGATCTTCTAATGCGGTCTTGGGATTTTTTGAAATTTTCGGAGTTTTGAGACCAAGAGGAAGACCGAGATATCGATATAGTGATGTCATCAGAGCTGATATTCAAAGAAAACAAAGAAATTGGAACGATATCGAGAGGGAGCGGAGATACAAGGATCCTTTTTGAAAGACACATTTTCGGAGTTTTGAGACCAAGAGGAAGACCGAGGTATCGATATAGTGATGTCATCAGAGCTGATATTCAAAGAAAACAAAGAAATTGGAACGATATCGAGAGGGAGCGGAGATACAAGGATCGAAGTTGGTGGAGAGGCTTCGTACATCGATCCTTCCTATGGTGGAAAGATTATCGATTGATTGATTTCGGAGTTTTAACTTCAGATTTGGATTCTACAAAACGTTTTACGTAGGAATAGACCCTTTGATTTTTACCCAATTAACTTCAGATTTGGATTCTACAAAACGTTTTACGTAGGAATAGACCCTTTGATTTTTACCCAATTGCATATCCTCTATTGAATGAAATAAAACGGTTGGTCCAGTGGTAACGCGCTTGCTTGCCATGCAGAAGGTCCCGGGTTCAAATCCCACCATCGACAAAAATTTGTACTCGTTTTAAAATAGGTGCTGCGGTTAGCGGTATTTTGACGCTTTTTGGCGGGTTTCGACCGCTTTTTGGCGGTTTTCAGCTATACTGACTAAACGGTTAGAGATATTGTAAATGTTTACAACAGAACACCCCAAATAAGCTCCATTCAAAAGGATAAGGAAAGTCGTGTGATGTTCACACCAGATTTTTATTACTGAAGTACCTACCTATATTGAAGCTATACTAGTAATGAAAGTATTGCATTTGGTCCAAATTTTCAAAATCGGGAAATGACTGGAAATATGTTTTGGATTCCCCTGATTCCAAAAAGTGGTTTTCAGCCCATGGTCGGTACGTGCGAGATAAATTTTATGATTTTGACTTGGACAAGAACCACCTACCTCCAGATCCAAAGTCCGATAACCACTGCATCACTCAGATTGGTCCTAGGGTTTAGTGCATGCGCTATTTCAGTTTCCAAAAGCAAAATACACCTATAAGTTCAAAAATTGAGCACTCACCTCCGACTTCCTTGTCAATCAAAATGTCCGGTGAATTTCGCCTGTATAGTCGACCGGTTGGTTTCTTGCCTGCGTACAGCGAGGGGGGTGTCACCTCCCTCTTCTTTCGTCTGGGTGGGGGAGGGGAGGGGGGATCTGAGAGAAGAAAATACATTATTATTAGAGCATTAATACCTACAGACTACAGACTATTTTACTTTCCATAAAAACAAGTATTGATAAAATTGTGCATTAACTAGTAATAATAGGGCCGGTAAACAGTAAACTATCAATAAAACGGCTGCTATAAACCAAATCAATTGCCAGCCTAGTTAGCTTAGTTGGTAGTGCGTCTGCCTTGTAAGCGCTAGGCCGCGGGTTCGATTCCCGCCCGGGGCGGATTTTATCCTGATGGGGTAATGTTCGTTCTCGGAACGGCTGGCTTTTTCTTATCCTGTCTTCCTTACCTCTTCGTTTTCGGGACGATAAGACATCAGTCGTAACAATGTCCTCTATCAAAACCTCTTTCGACAAAGGTTTATTTTTTCAAGTACCTATTTTTATGCGTTTAACCATTTTAACATGTTGAAAGAAACTTATGAGACAGAGTGTGTACTTACAATCAAGAGCTAACTGCTCGGGTCTGAGCACATACTTGAAGTTGATGAACTTCTTCCATTCTTCAACATCCTCTGGTTGCTCTCTGAAACACAAAATATATACAAAATATAAAGAAACAGAAATGATGTTTTTTTTTTATCAAAATCAAAATACGAACTAAACTCAGGAATACTTTCGACACTGATACCATTTAATCCTCTGCAAGACATCCATGGACAACACCTAACGAAAAAGTTATTGAAGATCGCTCGGATCTTCGAGCTTAGTTAGGAAACAGCTTGACTCCATACAGGAAAAGCCCTCTCTCAGCGAAAAGCCCACTCCAAGGCATTATATACAGGCAAACAGCCCTAAAGGATGGGTTAACCTTATACGGATCTACGAACCGAAAAGCCCACTCCAAGGCATTATATAGAGGCAAACAGCCCTAAAGGATGAGTTAACCTTATACGGATCTACGAACCGAAAAGCCCACTCCAAGGCATTATATAGAGGCAAACAGCCCTAAAGGATGGGTTAACCTTATACGGATCTACGAACCGAAAAGCCCACTCCAAGGCATTATATAGAGTCCACTATTGATTTCACTAATGACGGCCAGTTTCCCCGCATGATTGGCCAGCTGAGCATTGGACACGGCCCGTGGTTTCATTCGTCCGTATTTCTTCTCGATCTTCATGCCGATCCGCCTCACAATACATATACAGGCAAACAGCCCTAAAGGATGGGTTAACCTTATACGGATCTACGAACCGTATAAATTTCCAACTTACCCAAAGTGAGGTCCACTATTGATTTCACTAATGACGGCCAGTTTCCCCGCATGATTGGCCAGCTGAGCATTGGACACGGCCCGTGGTTTCATTCGTCCGTATTTCTTCTCGATCTTCATGCCGATCCGCCTCACAATACTGTTGACTCCTTCCTTGTTCTCGATTGCCTTGGGGAACTTGTCTATAGGCATGAACACTTTGGGAAAATACCGGCGCTGAAACCCAACACGAAATAAAAGTACTTAGTTTAATACATATAAAGAAATAAATACTTGTAACTTGTAACCCAACACCAGCTAGGCTGAAAGGATTACAGATTGTCATTGGTCGGTAGTCTCTGACTATCCTTACGAGACTGAGTGTAACTTTGAACTTTTTCAAAAGAACGGCAAATAAAAAATTGAACTTTTTGAAAAATTTCAAAAGCTGCCCGTAATACCAGCTCCAAAATGTGATGTCTATACATGGAAGATATAGCAAGTCTTTATCTATCATTTGTTCTATTAGTACAGCAGCGCCTTTTAACCTACCCAAGTTACCTACTAGATGTAGTGTCACAGCATAGAGCAACTGTTTTGTTAAGTAAATCCCGGTTCAAAGAAGTAGGTATTAGATTTATTTCATAGATGCATAGATATTGAATATTAATAGTCCTTAAGCTACAGTACTGAATCAATAATTGTATAATCTATAAATAATTGGCACCTACATATTTACATTACTTACAGTAGGTATATTAGGTAGGTACCAAGATATTTCCTAATGGAATACAATATTTACTGCACAGAATAGGTTGTAAACTTATATTGGTGTTCAATGGAATGCCCAATTCATGAGTTTAAGAGTCCCAGTGAATGATTAAGAGTAGTAAATATTGTTTAAAACAAGTTTTATTCTATGATAAAAAGTTCTAAACCCTTCTGTTTAGGAGTTATGGACTCAAAACTGGGTAAACGCCACATAATGCCCCTGGATTGCATAACCAAAGTGAAAATGCAGATGACCGGCTTGACGATATAGTTAACCATTGTAAATGTGCAGAGGAGGCTATGAGCAACCAGCAGCAAAGATAAAAAAAACAAAGAAAAAGATGAAGTCTCGAGAATTCTAGGCAAAACCAAAACCTACCCATCAAAGGCCACCTCAACAAAACATAGTCTAAATCGGCATGATTACCTTGACGGTAATATTACTTGTGGTGGCGTGTGCACATTCGTACAATACTTGTCATTCAAAAGAGTTACACATTTCTGTTGGGTTAAATCAAAATCCCGCTTTTAAAAATAATTAGTACCAATTTTCACCACTGTGGTGGCAGCACCTCCTGAGGGCTTTTTGTTTTGATTTGGAATGTTTTGAAAAAAATTTATTTATTTATTTATTTATTAAAAATCCCAGATGGGATAGTTTACAATACAATTCAGTAAAATACAATTAAGTGAATTTGGAGCTTATAATATAACTAAAATTACCTATGTAGTCAAGGTACTGACTACCTAGCTAGATATTACATTTTAATCTTTTTATGATTTCCCCTATATTCATGCTAATGTCCAAGTTGTTGTACATATTATTGAAGTTGGACATTGCGATTTCAAGTGGGGTTGTTAATCTATTTTTGGGGATACTTAAGATTTTTTTACAAGCTATCTGACGTAAAAGTACGTGCTTTTTGCATTTATAGAGGATGATGAGCAATCTAGGTAACTGTTGGGTATCAAAACATACTAGTCTTTTATTAGGTACTAGTATTCGTCATTAGGTAGCCGAGCTAAGAACCTAATTATAACTTGATAACTGTTATTAAAGCTATAAAATCGCTATTTATAAATTAATAACTTCGATCAGTGGCGGACTTTTCGTGAAATACCTAGGGCAGTATATTGCTTAACTAACATTTTATAGAATAGAATACTAACTGGAGGACGTTAAACAAGGAGTATACCAGCCTGACATTTCCTTGCTAAAGAAACAGCAAAGGTTGAGTTAGTTAGCTTAGTTGGTAGTGCGTCTGCCTTGTATGCGCGGGTTCGATTTCCGCCCGGGGCGGATTTTATCCTGATGGGATAATGTTCGTTCTCGGAACGGCTGGCTTTTTCCTATCCTGTCTTCCTTCTCTCTTCGATTTCGGGACGATAAGACCATAGCAGTTACAGTTCCCTCTGTAAAACCTGTTTTTAGAAAAAAGGTTTTCTTTGGCGTCACCTATTCGATTTCCACAGGCCAGTATTTCTTGAACCTTGGATTAACTGTAAACGCTTTAAGGTAAGATCGGACATAAATGATCGAGTGGTTTAACACAAAAACGACTTTTAGGTCGTCAAACCCTTCAATCATTCAACCTGGATTCTAAGACCACCAGCAGATCGGCATACAGTGTATCGGATTATAGCTTCCCCTTTTGAAAACCTAACCGTACGCCACTGGTCTTGACATAATCAAAACTGCAACACTGCTCTATGAAAATAATTAGTTTGTCATTATTCACCGCTGTTGGCGCATTTGTTGTCCCATTGCCGTTGGCCAATTTTCTTTATTTACCTATCTTTATTTATTTTCTTTTGTCTCCTCATTTGCCGTAACAGTACGTGGCCTACATTCGGACAAAATTGATTTCTCTGGCGACTAGAGAAGTGAAAGAGTGAGTGAGTCAGTCAGTGAGTTATAATACTTAGTGCGTTCCCACTCACTCGGCATAATCTGCTTCGATATAAACAAATGGAAATTCGAAACAGATCACGCCGATCGGCAAATGCCGAATAAGGAATAAGTGGAAACACACCAATAACTATTACCTTCAGCGGAGTGCTCTACTGCTCAGTAAATGAGTCAAATCCTAACTCCATCTGCACATAATTATGCATATAGGAAGATTAGGAAGTTGAACAGATGAAGGAGTTACTTATGTAAATTGTATGTAATGAGTTTTATCAATACAATAAATATTAATTGAATTGAATTGAATTTAAGGATCTGACTCTTTGACCGAATATAGACCACTGAAAAGAGCTCTTATCTATTTGTCAAATTTCTATGGTAATTATGGGGTCTATTCTCTATTTCATTATTATGTTAAGGCGGTCTCTTCTTGATTTCTTGTGTGCCGCGTCCATTTTAGTTTAGGACTATTGCACTGCGTGTATTCTCTATTTGTCACCATGACATTATTGTAGACCTCATCTTATCTTTTATCTACGGCAACAATGCCGTATATTTCACTAGGTCTTCAAGGTTGGCCAACACAGACACTCAATTTTGGAAGACCTCCATAGAAGAGTTACAGAGGTCTCTGGTCATAAGGACATAGGTCATTTCGTGAAACGCCCGCGGTTCAGTAGTTTTACTGAAGTTCTTGGATTTGGAAGCTATGAAAATGTTTTTCACGACCATCACCGTCATCAGGTGTTTTGTCTTTGTTAGAATCTTTGAGGGTTTCTTCTTATGCTATCAATTTTGGAAGACCTCCATAGAAGGGTTACAGAGGTCACTAGTCATAAGGACATAGGTCATTTCGTGAAGCGCCCGCGGTTCAGTAGTCTTGCTGAAGTTCTTGGAAGCTATGAAAATGTTTTTCACGACCATCACCGTCATCAGGTGTTTTGTCTTTGTTAGAATCTTTGAGGGTTTCTTCTTATGCTAAAGTTCATAATTATTTATTCACATCCTTCTTCTACTCTTTATCTTTCTCTATTGACAGGTTGGAAATGTTTGCTTTTAAACCTTTCTCTAAATATTTTATCAATCTATCCAAAATCTGTGTAGCCTACAGTCCCACGCGGCCATTTTTGGGCTCTCCGGCAATCTGATTAGTTACAAATTTTTGTTTGTCCAAGAACGAAAACTAAATCTGGGTCCACCGTTCGTTTTGGATTTCAGATCCTACTCATCGATATTTTGGATTTTGCTGCGAAAACTCTCTGCCCTTCGGCTTCTTCGTCTATATCTTCTTCTTCTTCTACTGCTAGTGTCGAGTCCGATTACAAACGTTCATAAATGATACGTGGACCTACAAATCGTAACCATTTTATTGGACGTATTGTCTACTGTCACGTATTATGCAAATTGCGGTATGTATTACTTTTATTTTTCCTCCAAACACAAACGAAATAGCGAAGTAAATAGACAGACTTCGAATCTGGAGGTTGGTGGTTTGAGAAGGTTGGTGGTTTAACCACAATTGGGATCCCTTCTACATTTTTGAGACCATGTGAATCCAAATCATCTAAGAATCTAGGGTAATACCCCGGCCACCTGTCCCAATTGTGCCACCCTCAATGGTACTCGACCTTTAGGTGATTCATACACAAAAAGCCCACTTTCAGGCTTAGGGGCGATCGGCCCTAAAAGATGGCTTGAACTTATACAAATCTAACCTCTAGGCCCTTTCATCGTTGATGTGTAGGTGTTACAGCCCATAAACACGGTAGTTAATGGTGACATTTGCATCATAAATATCGGCGCTAAACGTCTTGATAGCAAACTTGGAAGACGTTATTAGCAGATTGTATGTACTTTATGTACATTGTTATTTTCTGAAGTAATGCTTCGGTGCTGCCGGAGTAATTCTGTAAAAAAAAGTTCATTGTTGTTAGAAGTATCTACATAGTTGTTAGAAGTAGAAGTTAAAATCCATTAACACGATTGGAAGTAAATGAGCCTTATTTATGATCGTTTCAGATATTGCTTTCTTGATATTGTTTTTATGATAGAGATATCACCTCTGATAAGGCGATAAAACTGATTAACGTCACCGGTTGTCACTCGTCAGACTCGTCACCCCAAGTCAACGTTGCTTCGCCTATGTGTCTCCTCATTGTTGACGAGTATTCCGGCCGTGTGGTTCTTGGAACGCCAAGACCCGTTCTCGCGTCGTTAGTAGTTAGGTACTAGTTATAGAATGTTAATTTTTTTAAAGAGTTTTGACAGAAGGAACTGTAACAGCTATGGTCTTATCGTCCCGAAATCGAAGAGAGAAGGAAGACAGGATAGGAGAAAGCCAGCCGTTCCGAGAACGAACATTATCCCATCAGGATAAAATCCGCCCCGGGCGGGAATCGAACCCGCGGCCTAGGGCTTACAAGGCAGACGCACTACCAACTAAGCTAACTAGGCTGGCTTTCTTGAACACTGGATTAACTGTAAACGCTTTGAGGTAAGATCGGACATAAATGATTGAGTGGTTTAACACAAAAAGGACTTTTAGGTCGTCAAACCCTTCAATCATTCAACCTGGATTCTAAGACCACCAGCAGATCGGCACACAGTGTATCGGATTATATACAGCTTCCCCTTTTGAGAACCAAACTGTACGCCACTGGTCTTGACATAATCAAAACTGCAACACTGCTCTATGAAAATAATTAGTTTGTCATTATTCACCGCTGTTGGCGCATTTGTTGTCCCATTGCCGTTGGCCAATTTTCTTTATTTACCTACCATTATATATTTTCTTTTGTCTCCTCATTTGCCGTGACAGTACGTGGCCTACATTCGGACAAAATTGATTTCTCTGGCGACTAGAGAGGTGAAAGAGTGAGTGAGTCAGTCAGTGAGCTATAATACTTAGTGCGTTTCCACTCACTCGGCATAATCTGCTTCGATATAAACAAATTGAAATTGGAAACAGATCATGCCGATCGGCAAATGCCGAATGAGTGGAAATGGAAACACACCAAAAACTATTACCTTCAGCGGAGTAAAAGAGGCAAATCCTAACTCCATCTGCACATAATTATGCGTATAGGAAGATTAGGAAGTTGAACAGATGAAGGAGTTACTTAGGGTGAATGGCCGTACCTTGGTTCACTTTTTACATTTCTATTTTTTAAATTTTTTCTGTTCATCCCAGGAGGGCAAATAAGGGCTGTCTATGGATGGTTTACACCACACTCAATGGTAGCTCTTCAAGTCTGCATATTATGCACGTTTTGGTAGTCATTATGATGACATTCCTTGAGAGTCTGTCTCGATTTCAGTTGGGTTTGTCCTTAAATGGATTTATGGCTTCGATAATTTAGGAGGTTTGGAGATGATTCGAATAATCGGAATACTGGTGGTCCTTTTGATATTTTGATAGAATTATCTGATTCTTGAAATTTTTTCTGACATTTTTTGACAGAAAAAAATAAAATGTTCTCACGCCGCGCCACTCCAATCCCAATAGCCTCACAGGATTTCACTGGAATTTTACAAATATTTCTCAGGGGATTCAAGAATTGGTCAAGTCAAGGCATTCGACCAGGACATTCAACATTTCAAAAATGTTGCCGGATTATTACCACATACCTACATCGGTACCTACAATGCCCTTTTGATTTATCGATTTCGGGACGATAAGACCTTCGTTGTTTACAGTTCCCTCTATCAAGCCTCTTATAAACGTCACACTTGGGCACACAATGTGATCTAAGACTTAACCCCTGTTTTATCTACCGTGGAAGCTAATTTATCAAGTGATAGAACTTATGGAGGCTTAATTTTATGATACCTTATATTGTCCTTCCCTTGTCCCAATCCGCCATCTTTTATTAAGATTATGAACAAAATAAAAATAATTAAAACTATAAATACGTATATTTTTGATTTGAATAAAAAGAAGAAGAGGAAGAATTGAATTGAATTGAATATTTATTAACAAACAATAATAAACACAAATGTTAGCTCATCCCCTAAGCTTACAGGAACTTCTAGGGGGTGAGGGTGTTTCCTTCTTCTGTTGGTTCTCAGCTTCTCAGCTTCAAGAAGAAGAGGAAGAAGAAGAAAAAGAAGGATTCATCAAGTTACAAAACTTTTGTTTGCTTGGTATGATATTTGTTTTGCTTGTTCATTCTATCCTCTCCCGATTCAAATTACCGGTGTGTATTTTCCAAACTTCCTAATTTCGAACTTCCCCACTTCCCCACTTTTCAACTTTTCCTTCCCCATGTCAGGATGGCGTGTGTCGAAATCCGATGGAATTATTCAAAGTTTTGTGGCGAGAAAAACGTCAGAGGGATTAATCTCTAAACTAGAGTTGTGGTGAAGCTTCCATCATGGCAACCTCGTTAGCTCTCTAAAATGTTTCTTTGTTTCTCAATTTTATGATTTGTTTGTTTGTTCGTTTGCTTGTTTGATAGAGGTTTGACGTCACTGTTTAACTGCTAAGGTCTTTGGTGACGCATGACGGGGGCTTTACCCTCCATTCGGCGTCAAGCTATGTTTAATCAGCCTTATGCTTGGGGTTTGGGTTAACCTCAGCCTCGTGAAGACAAATGGGTAGGGATTGCGGTGACCAGAGGCTTACCAGTGCAAAAGGAGGCCTCTAACCAACCCCACTCAGTCTGACTGGGGTCAGTAGGGCCGCGAAAAGCCAGCAGAACGCGATTGCCCAGATGGTCGCCCATCCAGATACTAACCACGAGCAACGTTTCTTAACTTCAGTGATTTGTCGAGAACTAGTGTATTCAACGTGCTGTCGCCCCACCGGCTCAGTGCGCCGCGCCGCTACGCTGGCTTCAAATATGTGTAAAACTTCCAAAATTACCACTCGTCCGTCATTACCTACTTTCCGTTTTGTTTAAACTCTTTAAAGCTCTAAACGTACTGATCCGCCACCATTGTTGATAACTCATTCCTTGAGAGTCTGTCTCGATTTCAGTTGGGTACTTTTGTCCTTAAATGGATTTATGGCTTCGATAATTTGGGAGGTTTGGAGATGATTCGAATAATCGGAATGCTGATGGTCCTTTTGATAGAATTATCTGATTCTTGGAATTTTTTTCTGACATTTTTTGACAGCAAAAAATAAAATGTTCTCACGCCGCGCCTCTCCAATCCCAATAGCCTCACAGGATTTCACTGGAATTTTACAAATATTTCTCAGGGGATTCAAGATTTGGTCAAGTCAAGGCATCCGACCAGGACATTCAACATTTCAAAAATGTTGTCGGATTATTACCACATACCTACATCGGTACCTACAATGCCCTTTCGATTTATCGATTTCGGGACGATAAGACCTCCGTTGTTTACAGTTCCCTCTATCAAGCCTCTTATAAACGTCACACTTGGGCACACAATGTGATCTAAGACTTAATCCCTGTTTTATCTACCGTGGAAGATAATTTATCAAGTGATAGAACTTATGGAGGCTTAATTTTATGATACCTTATATATTGTCCTTCCCTTGTCCCAATCCGCCATCTTTTATTAAGATTATGAACAAAATAAAAATAATTAAAACTATAAATATATTTTTGATTTGATGAAAAAGAAGAAGAGGAAGAAGAAGAAAAAGAAGGATGCATCTAGTTACAAAACTTTTGTTTGCTTGGTATGATATTTGTTTTGCTTGTTCATTCTATCCTCTCCCGATTCAAATTACCGGTGTGTATTTTCCAAACTTCCTAATTTCGAACTGCCCCACTTTTCAACTTTTCCTTCCCCATGTCAGGAACTCAGGATGGCGTGTGTCGAAATCTGATGGAGTTATTCAAAGTTTTGTGGCGAGAAAAACGTCAGAGGGATTAATCTCTAAACCAGAGTTGTGGTAAAGCTTCCATCATGGCAACCTCGTTAGCTCTCTAAAATGTTTCTTTGTTTGTGAATTTTATGATTTGTTTGTTCGTTTGCTTGCTTGCTTGTTTGATAGAGGTTTGACGTCACTGTTTAACTGCTAAGGTCTTTGGTGACGCATGACGGGGGCTTTACCCTCCATTCGGCGTCAAGCTATGTTTAATCAGCCATAGGCTTGGGGTTTGGGTTAATCTCAGCCTCGTGAAGACAAATGGGTAGGGATTGCGGTGACCAGAGGCCAGAGGCTTGCCAGTGTAAAAGGACGCCTCTAACCAACCTCACTCAGTCTGACTGGGGTCAGTAGGGCCGCGAGAAGCCAGCAGAACGCGATTACCCAGATGGTCGCCCATCCGGATACTAACCACGAGCAACGTTTCTTAACTTCAGTGATTTGTCGAGAACTAGTGTATTCAACGTGCTATCGCCCCACCGGCTCAGTGCGCCGCGCCGCTACGCTGGCTTCAAATATGTGTAAAACTTCCCAAATTACCACTCGTCCGTCATTACCTACTTTCCGTTTTGTTTAAACTCTTTAAAGCTCTAAACGTACTGATCCGCCACCATTGTTGATGGAAAAAGGTTTGTTTTCTTTTCTAACCCATCTCGTATTTGTTTAGGATCCCTTATCAGCTAATTCACTCGTATTTGCAACGTAGCTAGCGAACCCTTCTTGATAGCAAACAACCGAACCCTAACCTGCTTGATAGCAAAATTTCTGAGAATGTATGTAGATAACACGGGCCCCTAATCAGGGCTGTATACAGCTTTAGTAGAATTAGTAGGCGTCCACATCGGAGAACCAACCATCGCACCCTCACCTAGTAAGTACCGAACCAAGAGAAAGTAAACTATGCTAATGAATAGAAGCGTTCTCAACGGAGCCTGGACCATAGTACCGTCCTTTGCTGGAAGTCAAGAAATTGAGCTGAGTATTCTTTCTGCAATGGTCTGTGGTCTCGGCGAGGGTCAATGGTCTGTGGTCGCCGTTGTGGCCCCGCACTTACGGGGCTCGGGGCCAAGTCCACCAATGGGTCTCGAGACCAACTTCAACAAATGGGCATTGGGGCTCACTCAACAAATGGGCCCCTGTTCGGGTTCTCGAATTTTATTTTCCTTCACAAGGGGGCGACAATACCTTCCATGCCTGGAGGTACTGGCTCCCCTGGTAAAACATACGTGGCTGAGTCCTTTGCATTCACTGAAAGGTGAAATATGATTCCAAGATTAGTACAGAAAAGCTGTATTTTACTATCGTAAGTACTTTTTTTTTATTTCACCAAGGAGATTCCTTTGGACGTCCACACTTGCTGCCACGGGCCACTCATGTTTTTTTTTTTAACTGAAAGAGGACCTCTGAGTGAAATTTTGTAACATTTTGATGAAAAAAGTACAATAAATAAAGGTCTCTGTCTCTTATGTTAAGAGAGATATTTTAATACATGGGTTTCTGTGGGTGAACACCATGGAATATGCTTTGGCAGCCAGGTTTTGAAGATGAAAAATGGCGAAAGTGCCACAGAGAGGAAAAATCAAAAAAAATACGGTTTTACTAGTGCTATAAACAGCGGTTCAACTCACAATCCAGGGCGTGGTTCGAGACCTTCCTCGAGATGATTTTCTTCTCGACCGTGTCCACATGCTTGGAATCGTTCACATGGTTCAGAAACGCTTGGCGGCCCGTCAACTTGATATCGCACGCGTGACACTCATACGACGGTTCGGATTTGGCGGACCCGCCAGTTTTGGTGAACAGAAACCCGTAGGTGCCATCGCTGAGGTTGTACGTGCGGGAGAGATAGAGTTTCTCCAATTCGAGCACATCTGTGAGCTGGAAAAGCGAGACGGACCAAAGGAGATTAGTACAGGATTAAAACAGAGGAGGTCATCTAGATGTGGTAAATAACATTAATAATAAGTATAATAACTTATTAACTAATAACGTAATAACCCATTGAAATATAGAGAACAAAGTAAAGAGAAGGTCGAAAGTTTTTAACGTGTGTCCACACGTAGTCGACGATGGTCGATCGATATCGATTGAAACCGTCCATACTGCCTCGTCGTCCTCTGTTCCTCGTCGAACGTTCGAACTTGATAATTATTATCAGCATAATTTCATTTCATTCCCCTTGCCTCTCGCAATTTCCTCTCTGATATACAGTCTGACCTAATTTAGTAATGAACAAACAAGTTATGAAACAATCATGATATGGGCGATTGCATGTTATCAACACAATACCAATACAGACGTTCTGGAATAACCCGCGGCCTAGCGCTTACAAGGCATCAGACGCACTACCAACTAAGCTAACTAGGCTGGCCAGTGATGATAAACCTCAGACGTGCCGGCCCCGATCACGTAACGGACAGTAACTTTAGCCAGCCTAGTCAGCTAGGTGGTTAGCGCCGCCGCAGCGCGTCTGCTTTGTTAGTTATAAGCGGTAGGTCGCGGGTTCGATTCACGCCCAGGGCAGATTGTATCCTAAACTGCTAAGGTGTTCGTCGGTAGTGATATTGACATAAACTGATATTATACCATTTTTTATTACCTTATGGTTCTTTTAAAAATAATTCTAATTTACCAACTAAATATTATTCAGTTTCTTGTTCTTGGTATCCAATATCAATGGTTCAATGAATTATTCTTCCTTCAATTCAACAAATTCAGTTCCGGACCAGCCAGACTTTCCTAAAAAAGAGCCAAAAAACAAGACCAAAAACGGCGAATAGTAATTAGGCTCCTGGTTGGCCATTAATGAACCGGTTTCTAACTCGGACCCTCCCGTGGTCACGTGACGTGACATCCTGTCTGTAAGACTGCCAGTGAAATATGACTTGACGCCATCGCCAGTGGCACACGTAGGAATTTTGGCTCCGATTTTGGCAGAAATATTTGGTTTTTTGGCAGATATAGATATTCTCTCTGATAAGTCAAGGTTTATAGGACAGCTTCGCACTTAATAACTTTATTAAGCGTGCGGACAGTAAAGACCGTAGCACTCCATAAACTGATATTACTTATACCATTTTTTAGTACCTTATGGTTCTTTTAAAAATAATTCTAATTTACCAACTAAATATTATTCACTTTCTTGCTCTTGGTATCCAATATCAATGGTTCAATGAATTATTCTTCCTTCATGAAATATTCTTCCTTCAATTCAACAAATTCAGTTCCGGACCAGCCAGACTTTCCTAAAAAGGAGCCAAAAAAAAGACCAAAAATGGCGAATAGTAATTAGGCTCCTGGTTGGCCATTAATGAACCGGTTTCGAACCCGGACCCTCCCGTAGTCACTGGTCACGTGACGTGACATCCTGTCTGTAAGACTGCCAGTGAAATATTTCACTTGACGCCATCGCCAGTGGCACACGTAGGAATTTTGGCTCCGATTTTGGCAGAAATATTTGGTTTTTTGGCAGATATAGATATTCTCATTTGACTTTGGCAGAATTCAATGGTTATGGTCGTGGAATGTAGATCATAAATTGGACTTTCAAGGTGTGAAATTTTAAGCCCGGTTGATATGCTAGACAAGGCTCCTAGCTTGGTCTCTTAACCTGATCTTTCGACAGATCGTTGATGCGCGTGTAGCTGTGTAGGGGATATTTGCGAAAAATTTCACTTGCTTAGACTTGAAATTTCGCAAAACCAAGATGACCAAATTGGGAGACATTTTGCAGCGTTTGTGCCGGGCTTCTGATGAACTGTCTGCAGATTGCTTTTATCGATTGAGATCGAAGTTCACCCTTCAGTGACATATATTGCTTTGCGATTGATCAAACTTTCCCTGCCTTTGACATTTGTGCCGGGCTTCTGATGAACTGACTGCAGATTGCTTTTATCGATTGAGATCGAAGTTCACCCTTCAGTGACATATATTGCTTTGCGGTTGATCAAACTTTCCCTGCCTTTGGTGACAGCATCTATGGATGGTTTACACTACACTCAATGGTAGCTCTTCAAGTCTGCATATTATGCACGTTTTAGTAGTCATTATGATGACATTCCTTGAGAGTCTGTCTCGATTTTAGTTAGGTACCTACTTTTGTCCTTAAATGGATTTATGGCTTCGATAATTTGGAAAGTTTGGAGATGATTCGAATAATCGGAATACTGATGGTCCTTTTGATATTTTGATAGAATTATCTGATTCTTGAAATTTTTTTCTGACATTTTTTGACAGAAAAAATACCGTCAGTCAGTCAGTCAGGCGTACGTAAGCCTTTGTTCCTCTATTATAGCAAGCCCATCATTCGCCTGAATAACTCACTGTGAGATTTCAATTTTCACAAATTCCGTACCTACGTCGTAGGTGCGAAATTTTCGTAGGCAAATGGAAAATGCAAATTTTAACTGGAGAATGAATTAGAATAGGTATGTAGGTACTTTGTCACTTGACTATAGGGCAGAAAAAGTATTGTAATTCATTCTCGAGTTAGAGTCGGACCTGTCTAAGAGGGATGTAAGTGTTAACGCTAATCAGACTACATTTGGACGCCAAACGTAAGGTAGGGGAGGCGTGAAAAAATGAGAATATGCCCAAACGGGGCGCCATACAAAAAAGTTTGAGAACCACTGTCTATTCTATTCTACTGATGGGTCAAAACTCCAGTCACCAATGGGTTATACTCATAACTCAATTTATAGGTAGAGCTCAATCACTCATTTATCGAGTATCGACGTCAATTCACCAAGGTTATATCTGCCTTGTAATCTATTCTATTCTACTGATGGGTCAAAACTCCAGTCACCAATGGGTCATACTCATAACTCAATTTATAGGTAGAGCTCAATCACTCATTTATCGAGTATCGACGTCAATTCACCAAGGTTATATCTGCCTTGTAAGCAATAGGTCGCGGGTTCGATTCCCGCCTGGGCCGGATTTTATCCAGAACGGATAAGGTTCGTTCCCGGACCGGCTGGCTTTCTCCTATCCTGTCTTCCTTCTCTTTTCACTTTCGGGACTAGGTATAATAAACTTAGCAGTTACATTTTTTTTTTTTTTTTTTTTTTTTTTTAATAGGGGTCTGTAAAGTTGTAAACTAAGGCGTTGACTTTCCGCGGAATACTCTACAATCTAGGTAGCTCCATAGGTACCAAGACCCATAAGATCTGTAATAGGTCTTATCGGTACAAATACAATGTTTTTTATGTTAGCATAATGCCTATCTCAGTCGATGACTTTAGGTAGTGTACGCAGAGGTATCATGATCATATAGGGTAAGTGTACCATTTATTCGCCCACTTAAAAAACGTACCATTTATTGGCCCACCTGCCCACATTTATTTTTCTAATTTTTGTTTTTATGACTACAATTTTTGAATAGCACTGGTTCGATAGCAGTCTTTAAGCCCTTTCTTTTGATGAAATTGGATCTTGAAAAAGTTCGTCCAGATCAGACTTATGTGGCGTATGGTACAGGTGGGCCAATAAATGGTACGTTTTTTAGGTGGGCGAATAAATGGTACACTTACCCTAATTACCTACATGTTGTGTAGACTCTAGCTAAAATTATTATTGTGGTACATACACTGAAATGTACCTATAACACAGAAAAATGTCGCTTACGGGACCCCCCCCTAAAGAGTCCAAAATTGAATGGAAGAGTTGCAAATGAGTAAAAATTATAAATAAATGGTCAATTCCTACGTAAAAAGTTGTGAAAAATCCAAATCTGAGGTCAAAACTCCGAAAAAGTAATTTTAAAAGGTCGAAAATTCAATTGCCGTTCTAATGAAAAAGTTCAAAGAGTTGTGACGTCAGATTTCACGTCAAAATGCGCAGAAACGCTTGCGCACAAACAAACGAGGTGGGAGTCATGAATTATGACGTCATCGCCTACGGGAGCGTATGCCGTGACGTCAAACTTCACGATTTACCGGTATTTTTCAAATCGATTTATCTCGATATCTAGAAGTCGTAGAAGAAAAAGAAAAATTCCGTTGGTCCTCATTTTTCCTGCTCTATGACATTAAGCGCAACTGATCTATTGGAAATTTTCTAATAATGAAATATTTGCAGTAGTAATCTACCTAACAGTAGGTCCAATCGATCCCAAGATCTAATGTCATTTGGCAACTCAATAGTTGAACAGGTCGTCTAATAAAAAATTCATACATATATCAGGACGAAGAAAAACAAAATCACAAGGAAATCAGAACTGACCACAGATCACGAGGGGGTCATGAGGACCTATAATTGGTTTGGCTATAAAGTGAGGACCTATAATAAATTGGTTTATAAGTGTTTATAGTGAGGACCTATAATTGGTTTATAGTGTTTATACACAGATCACGGGGGTGTCATGAGGACCTATAATTGGTTCACTTTGACTATCAACTTCCCCAATTCTATTGTATTGATGAATTGTGAACTTGTTAGAATCTCTGATTTCTGAGTGCGCCGGTCTTATCGTCGGAGGTCTTATCGTCCAAAAATCAAAAAAGATGAGGACAGGATACGAGAAAACCAACCGTTCTGAGAACGAACCTTACCTGTTTCGGATAAAGCTCGCCCCGAACCCGTGATCTAAGAGCAAAAAGTCCCCTCTCATCAGCTCATCACCAAGATAGAACTGGTTGAAGTGCGGTATTTCCTTAAATGAGATTGAAAAAAAAAATCTTCCTACCTAGATCTAATACATATGAATATCTATAACCGCACTTATATACTAACATTGATTTTATAATATAAGATTGTAACCTGATCACTGAGAATGTCTATAATATATATAATATCTACCTACTTATCTACTCGTAATTCACACTTCGTAAAATCATGCAAGTAATCTCCAAGTAAGTAGATCTCTAAGTAAGTCGTATTTATCCATATCCGTTCCGTACCTATACATGTGGATAAGGTAATCGATATATTTGCTTACTATTCATGTTATTCACATTATAACGTTTAATACAAAAGTTAGTATAAGTTGATAAATATTAATATCTTACCTACTAAGATAATCTTAGTAAGATTCCAAGTTTCCAAGATACATATCAAATAAATCGATAACTACATACCTAGTGCCCTATGCCCGTCTAAAGTGCCCTACCTGCCTCGGTGGTGTAGTGGTCAAGGCGCTCGCCTGGTAAACAGGAGGGCGTGGGTTCAATCCCAGCCGAGGTATGGAATTTTATCCTCAATATAATTTGAGAATTTGACCACAATGATGGTAGTAGCCTACTGCTGGAGTAAAGGGACTCTCCAGTCCTATGCGAGCAGTATAAATAAGCACTATTATTAAAGTAATCCGAACTTTTCTGGGATATTCTATAGGGAGGAGATATTCTGTATGGCAGAAGATCTACTACGAACACATGATAAGATTTGCCTACAGTGTAAAAAAAAAAAAAAAAAAAAAAAAAATGGATAAATTTTATAATAACTTGATTATAAAGTTATTTTGTAATAAAATATTATGCATAGCTTTTTTGTCTCTGTACCTTCTGTAAGGCCAATAGCAAGAAAATCCCTTACTCAATACCTCAAGAGGTACTTCCCTTTCTACTGAATGGAGCTGTGGTCAATTTTCCAGTGATCAGTCGTCAGTTTCCTGAAAGAAAAAGACACCTTTACATACTTACTGGCTGGTTGTAGCAGGCCACAGGGTCTCAAAACCTCTCACGACCATTCTTCGCCAACTTTTTCTGCCTTGGGCTACTTCTTCTAAGTTTCCTTGCATTGGGGGTGATTTGCTCTCACTGTATCAAGTGTTGACATGGTCCTTCCATCTCTTTCTTGGTCTTCCGTCTTCCTCTAGTCCTCTACTGCTCTCTTCTCATATTCCAGATTGAGAGTTCCCCCCTATTAGGGTAAGTGTACCATTTATTCGCCCACCTAAAAAACGTACCCTTTATTGGCCCACCTGCCCACATTTATTTTTCTAATTTTTGTTTTTATGACTACAATTTTTGAATAGCACTGGTTCGATAGCAGTCTTTAAGCCCTTTCTTTTGATGAAATTGGATCTTGAAAAAGTTCGTCCAGTTCAGACTTATGTGGCGTATGGTACAGGTGGGCCAATAAATGGTACGTTTTTTAGGTGGGCGAATAAATGGTACACTTACCTAGTTATAGAAGACTAAGTGATGGCTCATACCAGAGTGAACCTTCTAACCTTAAGACCATGTACAAGGCCAGAGGATTTTGCTGATATATTAGTCATAAAATGTATAGAATTGTAGATTGTACCTAGATGGTACAGACTACAGGCGGGTATACAAGATGCGTCTTCTTCTTCTTCTTCTTCTTCTTCCTCTTCTTCTTTTTCTTCTTATTCGTCTTCTTCTCCTAATACTTCTTGTTCTTTCTCTTCTTATTCTTCTTCTTCTTTTCCTTTTTCTTCTTCTCATTCTTCCTGTGCCTATTCGATTCGAATATTGAAAAACATCAGCTTCAAAGTTGAACCATGTGTTCAGAAGATCATCAATCCTAGTTCGACCAAATTTGCCTCAGGCAGTATCAGTAGGAAACATTATCGGTATTTTTCGTTCACCTGAGTTGTGTATTCTCACGAGAAAATCAAGGAAAAGACAGTTCTTGTTTGCAAAAAAAAAAAAAAAAAATCTTTGACAAAAGAAATCTTCTAAATTCATGTACCTACCTAACCTCCATAAAGTAACATGCGAGTATTGGTAATTTGTTACTCTGTATTGAGATTCTAATCAAAACCACAAATAAGGTCAATTATTTCTTCGAATTCACCAACAATTAACTTTTTTCATGTTACTACATCAATTAAAGCATTTTTTTAAGCAACTCTACAACAACTTCTAAAAACCAAGTCACTACTGCTGAAAGCCTCAAGCCTTGGTCGATAAGAAAAGAATGGAATCAAGAAACAAAGAACCGATTTGGTTGGTAGATAGTTGATAGTGTACCGATTTGGAACATACATTAACTGCTTGATAGATAGGTAATATAGCGATTTGGTTGGAACTATGGGTAATTACTTGGCAATGCGTTTAAACATAACAAGCAATCACCTCGTATGTTGTAGACGCTTCTAGCATAACATTATAAAATTCAGCGAAATCCTCATTGACGTCAATTTTGAGAAAAGGAAATGATAATAATGGTACTTAGGTAGGTATAGTGGTATACTGTTCGATTATACAACGGAGAAGTTTCGTTACACGAGCCGCCAGCCTAGTTAGCTTAGTTGGTAGTGCGTTTGCCTTGAAAGCGCTAGGCCGCGGGTTCGATTCCCGCCCGGGGCGGATTTTATCCTGATGGGATAATGTTGGTGATTGGAGTTTTAAAGTTCGCCCAGGACGAGAATCGAACCCGCTCTGCGAGCTAGGCCAGACAATATGTAGTTACTTGTAATACTCATAATAATATTTGTATTCGAATAAAAGGATATTATTATGTTAAGGCGGTCTCTTCCTGAATCCTTATGTTCCGCGTCCATTTTAGTTTAGGACTATTGCACTAAAATAACTTAGGTACGACTGGTACGAGTAGGTATTAGCCATGTACAAGAACCAATACACATAGAACATAGATAGAGTTAGATATTATGTGGATAGTGATGCTAGGTGGTATATTATTATTCAGATCAATTAAATAAATAGTAGATGACAACTCGCAGGTATTGAACATTCAAGAACCAAGAAAATAGATGAAGAAATAGACACTATTCTGAAGAAGTAGATAGAGCGTTCAATGGCCAAGAGACGAAACTTAAGAAGCGGGATATATCGGAACTAAGGAAGTGCCAGAGACACAAGCACTCAAGGTGAAGACCTTGCTTGACATTGGAAACTTGATGGAGTAGGTAACACAGACAACAGTCGTGTAGTACTAGCACCGAATCCTTCTACACTTCTACTAAGTGTGGAACCCGTAGAATCAAGTCAGTGTTTCATTTGTGCTACCCGAGGCCGGTCTATGCGTTAGAGGCAGTCGGACTCTGTGAAAAAAAATAGTCCAGAGTTAATTCGAGATTTCGCAAATCGCCAAAAATAAAGGAATTTTTTTTATCCGTGAAAAAATTGCCAAGTGTCAAATCAATTCGAGATCGCCAAATCGCCAAAAAACGGATTTCATTTTAGCCACATTTGACCACGTTTTCCGGGTCGGTTTTGGTGAGACAATTTCGAATATTTTCGAGTGTGATTATTGGTTTCTTTTTGAAATTTTTAACGTGATTTTTAGTGTGATTTGTAGGAGTTCGTAAACGTTTGAATACAAGTGTTTTATCGAAGCCTAATAAATTTCCGAGGTTTTTTTTTTTTTAATATTTGTTCTTTTTTATTTATTTTTGTATGTCGTATTTGTATTTTCAACAACTCGTGTTTTTAAGACTAATCCTACATTAATATTGTAGTCTCTAATTAAATTCTAAACAAAAGTGCTTTTACTTAGTTCTAGGCGTATTTGTCTCTGCGAATTCACTCAAGAGCTTCTTCTCCAAGTTGTGAGTCGTTTCGTAAGAAATTTGCTTTCTCAAAGTCTAAAAAATATTCATCAAAAGTTTAATCCAACAGATGGTAATCTTAATTGTAGTGTAAAGTTTAGACAACTTTAATTATCTTTTCAAAAGCTTGTTTCTTTCCCGGGAAATTGCTTGCAGATTAATCAACTTGGCAGTTGGAAAAGGTAAGTTTTTCAGTTCAAACAAGAACTACTGAAGTGAGTTATTCATTTCTAGCGAAAATCACAGCTTTGGGTCGGGGTTGTATTTTTTTTTTTTTTTTTTTTTTTTTTTTTTTTTTTTTTTTTTAATTTAATTAATGGGTTTTTTTTTTTTTTTTTTTTTTTTGTTTATCTTTTTTAATATGAATATAATGAATAGACATCTTGTATTATTGTGTGTAGGTACTTAAGGTAATTTTATGTTTTGATCAAACGATTTTAATGCTTCAATGTCTCAAGCCGAAATCCCACTAAGGCAACACGAAGTATGCAAGCATGTTGCAGTGAGCCATGCTTCAAGGCAACATGCGGCATGCCCCAAGACCATATCAATCCAATGCAAAATCTCTGACTTTGAAGGATACTCCATGTTGACCGCCGCGCGTTGATTGAGACGGTTTTGAAGCATCACTGAGAAAAAAAACTAGGGTGCCGGGAGCCCACTCGGGTGACTGGGTTCCGGCACTCTAATATTGAACTCTATATCGGGAATCTCGACAGTATAATTCCAACAACCTAAATGGAAGTAACCCAATAATAGAGTTTTCAACCCTTTCACCATTTTTTTTTTTTATCTATCAGTGCTGTATCAGTGCAACATGCCACAGGTTACTTCAATGTAATTGAGCCTTTGAGTAGAAGACAAACTCAGTTTGATTAAAATATAAGGTTACCTTCCAGGAATATTCTTCTCTGAGAGAAAATATAAAGTTTATCGACATTACCCTAAAATGGGTAGATTGTCTAACCGCACCTCAACCTTTTCTCATCTTTGCAAAGCATCACCGCAAAATGTATCTACCTACCCTGCTTGATATTTAGATATTAGGTGCTAGGTACCTATAACCAAAGTCTATATTAGATGGAAACTTTTGTGAAAGTTTGAGAGTGATCTCATGTGTTTATATTGTAAGAAGATGGAGGAGGAGGAGGAGAAGGAGGCGAAGGAGAAGAAGAAGAAGAGGAGGAGGAGGAGGCGGAAGAAATAGAAGACGAAGGAGGAGGAGAATAAGAATAAGAAGAAGAGGAGGAGGAGGAATTGAATTGAATTAAATTGAACTGAACATGATTCCATTTATTTTTTATAAATTTATTGTTGTAGGTACATAAAATAAACACCTCTAAGACTCAACTTCTGAGGAGATGGTTTTCTTCCTCTCTGTTTCCTCTTTCTATGTACTTCTATGATACGAAGAAGACGAAGAGGAAGAAGACGAAGAAGGCGACGAAGACGACTATAATTTATAACTACTAAATATACAATATACCTATCGTTTCCTATTCCTAAGAATTGAAGAGATTATTCATAAATTCATAACATCGTTCTTCTCAGTTCTGATCTTCTCGTAAAAGTTGATAAAGAAGTAGATAACTCATTGCGTCATCTTTATGGAAAACCCCTCGCATGGAAAATCCTTAAAAAATTAACAGAGATAATGGATATGCAAATGTTGCCCAAGACACAAGATATGTCCGACTATTTTATAAATTTATTATTGATGTAATATTTATAGGAGCTAATTTTACATAGGCTAAAGATTTTTTAAACGAACGTATTAAGTTCGACGATTTACTCGACGATTTTTTTTTTTCTTTTTTTTTTACGAAAATAGCTCGGCACCATCAAATTATTATTTTATTATTAGGTTCTTCAGAGTATTTCGCAATCAGCTCGTCTGTTTGTTTCACCCTAGCGCCTGAATTCAATCACTGGAAAGAGTGAGAGCTTTCCATTGGAACAACCCATAACTTGGCTCTTCCGCTCTTCCCACTCAGTCGTCTATATAGAACTTACTCGGAAAAAGGTCATCAAAGGGGCCCCCAAAGAACCAATCCGGCCCTAAATTTAATTAGAAAAAAATTCATGTGTTGAACATGTTTACGAAGTTTCATCAAAATCAGGCGAACACCGCTTTTTAGAGGAACAAAACAAACAACATCAAAATCAGACAAACACCTTTTTCCTCAGAATGAACAGAAAATCAACCAGACTGAAAGAAAGAAAGATCGTCGAGTTAAAACTTACAATTCACTTCGTTCAGTCAATGATTTACTGCCGCTCACAAATCAGACGCTATGACTATAAATACTATAATGCTATAAACTGATGTAAACAGACTTCTTGATAAAATTGACGTTGATGCACAGCAAGAAATTGCGGTTTTGAAAACTAATTGAAAAAGTTAATCAAGTACTCGAGTAAATTCGCAGAGAAGTTTTATACGAACATAAAATCCAAGGAATTTCAAGTGTGGTAAGAATGATTTTTTTTTTTTTTCAAGAGGTTTGATAGAGGGAACTGTAACAGAACTGTAACTAGTCCTGAAAGCGAGGAGAGAAGGAAGAGAGGATAAGAGAGAGTCAGCCGTTCTTCCTCCTCCTCTTCTTCTTCTTTTCCTTCTACTTCTTCTTCTTCTCCATATTCTTCTTCGTCTTCTTCTCCATATTCTTCTTCTTCTCCATATTCTTCTTCTTCTCCTTCTTCTCCATATTCTTCTTCTTCTTCTTCTTCTTCTTCTTCTTCTTCTTCTTCTTCTTCTTCTTCTTCTCCATATTTGTTGATTAGTGGAGATGTCAGATTGTTGATTAGTGGAGATGACATATTTACCATTTCTTCGAACTGAAAAGTTTTTCTTTCCAAGGAAAAGATACATAGTTTAAGTGTTTATACCTACAACATTTATGGAAGAGAGACAATAGTACCAGCCTGGTTAGCTTAGCTGGGAAGGTACCGCGGCCTGCTTTGCAAGCTCTAGGTAGCTGGTTGTATCCCCACCCGGGTCGAACTTTGTCCTAAACAGATAGGTAAGATTCGTTCTCTAAACATCTAAATTCTAAATGTCTTCAATTTTGGGAGCATAAGTACAGTTCTCCATTATTATGCAGTTCCCTCTGAAAAAAGAAAAATAAAATAATAAGGAAAAAAATCAAATTGTGCCCCTGGCCATAAGTTTTGCCAATCCACCTAAGACGAAAATGTAAAGATTTCCCGGATAAGCAAAGATTAACAAAGTACTTGGTAACGCTGATTTCACACTACAATCTACATCCTCTCTAGATATAGGTATCTCAAACAATCAGCATGGAAGTGAAAAACGCACGTACAATGATAGAACAATATTAACTGATGATATAATTACACTTATAAACAAGGATAGATTACGATGCTATAAGCCTCGAATAAAAATAACGCCCGGCAAATAAACAGGTAAAAACCACAGCCAGTGGCGTGGGGTGAAGCTGTATCCACACATAAAACAATTTTTCCTCTTGCTGGAGATTCACTAAAGTACATTGTACATGTTTAAACAAAAAAGGCCAAATATCTGTAAAGATTCCAAGTTGATATCTATCACCGTTTTCTCATAAAGTGCCTGCATACCTTTACCCCACTGCGTACTTTTGCCCCACCCTACCCTAGTTGACGCCGCCCCGTCAATCGGCATCGATCGATGTCGACTGAAAGCGTACTCTGCCTCGACAACATAGATGTACCTCTTCACCTCGTCGACCGACGGCGTTGACTATGTATGGAGTGTGGACACAGTTTTAGATTTTCACAATGAAAATCACAATGAAAATCTAGGCACTCTAGGCAGTAAATCAGTAGCGTATTGTGAGATTTTTAGAAGGGGGAGCTATGAACAGAAGTTTTGATAGAGGAGACTCTAACAACGGAGGCCTTATCGTCCCGAAATTGAAGAGCGAAGGAGGATAGGATAGGAGAAAGCCAGCCGTTCCAAGACACAGCCCTCTGTGTTTAGGATATTAGAGTTCGCCCCGGGCGGGAATCGAACCGACGAGCTAGCACTTGCAAAAAAAGCGTGCGACCGTCCAATCTAACAAGGCTGGCACTGCTGGCAGATTTGAACTGGACTTCGATAAATTTGCTATCCATTTATTCTAAAAAGGTTCCGGTTTCCATCATCCTTACCAGAGGATTAAAGTAGTGTTTTCGGTCAGATTTTTCAATCGCTTTCCTATCTTCCATAGAGACGCTACTGGTAAATACACTTATAATAATACATACATAACTATGGAGAAAAACAGTAAATCCTACCTGAGAGATAATAAACAACAATAATTGCAAGGCAATCTCCAGCGCGGATAAGCGATGGGAATTTTATCAAGAGTGTAAAAGAAAGAGGGAGAGAACTAGAATAGAGAGAGAACTAAAATGTTGGGTTTTTTGGATGTACCAAAGACACCAAATTTTCTCACCAACCAGTCTCAACGTAGCTCAACTTCAGTGATACACCGGGATCTGGCGGAATCAAAGTGCTATCGGCTCTTTTGGCACATCCACCAAATCAACAAATTATCTTTTCAAAGCCTCCAAACAAATTACTGTTTTATTCTAGGTAGATGATTCTATGTTTCAAGTTTATGTTACCTTGTCTTGTCCGTGGCAATAAGTAATCTTAGCTTGAGTCAAGTTGCGTCCTTCAGTTTAAATAGATGGGGCAGATGATCACATTCAGCGTAAAGTCACCAGTCATAATCATAACTCATATAAAGTACCTAAAGTACATTAAATATACCTACAATAACAAATTTAGTACCAACTCCGGAAAGTACATTAAGTACGAATAGGAAGGTACTAACTTACAGTAATTTTAGCACCAACTCCGTAAAATACAATAAGTACCTTCAATAAAGTTTAGTACCAGATTCGTAAACGTAAAGTACAATAAGTACCAAGTCCGGATAGCCTTCACCTTGGTCAGTCTCTTTACTTCTGGTTTCAGCTCCTAACCGAACGGAGCGAGATCCAAGTTTTAACTCGACAATATTATTGTAAATTTGGGGACATCCGTTTTCACGCCTTGAGGCAATCCAGTTCTGAAACTGTACATAAAGAGTACCACATGTAAAATAGTTACCACATATAAAATAGTTCCGGAAATTTCCATACCTAGTCAAGTGAAGACCTAGTGAAGCTGTGTCCACGGCCAAAAGTACACGATCGATGTCGACTGAAACCGTCCACACTGCCTCGACAACATAGTCGATCGGCGGCCGTCAACTATGTGTGGACATAGCTTTAAAAAAGAATACCTTGGTAAGTACAAATAACATGTTACAGGTAGGTACACTGACAAATCAGAATGTGATATATGTATCTTACCATAGGAACCTATCAACCTATACATAAATAAACAACCTCAGAAATGAACACATTAGAATAATCTGTGCATACCTGTTGAGTTGTTGACATCATGAACACATGGTTAGGTCTACAAGTGTTCGGATGTGATTCATGAGAGTGCTGTGGTGTTGAGAAGAGCCACTTTAGATCTGATGTTGATACACCACTTCACCACTTGTATCTCTGGAGGTGTACAGGGTTCCTAGACAAGCTACACGTGCCAGGTGTAAGTATCTGCTTGTAAAGGCTAGGTCGCGGGCGGATTTTATCCTGAACGGATAAGGTTCGTTCTCGGAAAGGCTGGCTTTCTCCTATCGTGTTTTCCTTCTGTCTTCGATTTCGGGACGATAAGACCTTAGCTAGGGTTGCCAACCGTACGTTATTTCCCGGAACAATCCGTATTTTTGTCAAAAATCAAATGTTCCGCCGGAACACACCCTTGTTCCGGTTTTTTTTTCCAAATCTATGGAAAATACGGGAACTGACTAATAAACAGAAAAAAAGTTTAAAAAGACGAAAAACACAAAAACCCGCGAGTCAAGTAGGTATTTTTTCAGCCTTTTAGCATGTGATTTTTAGTTTTATTAGGTTCTTCAGAGTATTTAGCAATCAGCTTGTCTGTTTGTTTTATTTAGCAATCGCCTGAATTCAATCACTGGAAAGAGTGAGAGCTTTCCATTGGAACAACCCATAACTTGGCTCTTCCCACTCAGTCTGTTTGTATAGAACTTACTCGGAAAAAGGTCCTCAAAGGGGCCCCCAAAGAACCAATCCGGCCCTAAATTTAATTAGAAAAAATTCATGTGTTGAACATGTTTACGAAGTTTCTTCAAAATCAGGCGAACACCGCTTTTTAGAGGAACAAAACAAACAACATCAAATTCAGACAAACACCTTTTTCCTCAGAATAAACAGAAAATCAAACAGACTGAAAGAAAGAAAGAAAGAAAGAAAGATCGTCGAGTTAAAACTTACAATTCACTTCGTTCAGTCAATGATTTACTGCCGCTCACAAATCAGACGCTATGACTATAAATACTATAATGCTATAAACTGATGTAAACAGACTTCTTGATAAAATTGACGTTGATGCACAGCAAGAAATTGCGGTTTTGAAAACTAATTGAAAAAGTTAATCAAGTACTCGAGTAAATTCGCAGAGAAGTTATCGTCCGTAGTTTATACGAACATAAAATCCAAGGAATTTCAAGTGTGGTAAGAATGATTTTTTTTTTAAGAGGTTTGATAGAGGGAACTGTAACTTTAACTGCTAAGGAAGGTCTTATAGTCCCGAAAGCGAGGAGAGAAGGAAGACAGGACAGGAGAAAGTCAGCCGTTCTTCCTCCTCCTCCTCCTATTCTTCTTCCTCTTCTTCTTTTTCTTCTTCTATCTTCTTCCTCTTCTTCTTTTTCTTCTTCTTCTCCTCCATATTCTTCTTCGTCTTCTTCTCCTTCTTCTCCATATTCTTCTTCGTCTTCTTCTTCTCCATATTCTTCTTCGTCGTCGTCTTCTTCTTCGTCTTCTTCTTCTTCTTCTCCTCCTCCTCCTCCTCCATATTCTTCTTCGTCGTCGTCGTCGTCTTCTTCCTCTTCTTCTTTTTCTTCTTCTTCTTTTCCTCCTTCTTTTTCTTCTTCTTCCTCTTCTTCTAAACAAATTTGCCTTTTTTTTCCAGACTGATATATTAACTGCTTGCTTGTTGATTAGTGGAGATGTCAGATTGTTGATTAGTGGAGATGACGTATTTACCATTTCTCCGAACTGAAAAGTTTTTCTTTCCTAGGAACTTGATACTTCGAAAGATAGTTTAGGTGTTTACCTACAACCTACAACGTTTATGGAAGAGAGACAATAGCGCAACTGATCTATTGTGCCCCTGGCCATAAGTTTTGCCAATACACCTAAGACAAAAATGTAAAGATTTCCCGGATAAGCCAAGATTAACAAAGTACTTGGTAACGCTCATTTCACACTACAATCTACATCCTCTCTAGATATGTATATCTCAAACAATCAGCATGGAAGTGAAAAACGACGTACAATGATAGAACAATATTAACTGATGATATAATTACACTTATAAACAAGGATGGATTACGATGCTATAAGCCTCGAATAAAAATAACGCCCGGCAAATAAACAGGTAAAAACCCCAGCCAGTGGCGTGGGGTAAAGCTGTATCCACACATAAAACAATTTTTCCTCTTGCTGGAGATTCACTAAAGTACATTGTGCATGTTTAAACAAAAAAGGCCAAATTTCTGTAAATATTTCAAGTTGATATCTATCACCGTTTTCTCATAAAGTGCCTGCATACCTTTACCCCACTGCGTACCTTTGCCCCACCCTACCCTAGTTGACGCCGCCCCGTCAAGCGGCATCGATCGATGTCGACTGAAACCGTACTCTGCCTCGACAACATAGATTTACCTCTTCATCTCGTCGATTGACGGCGTCGACTATGTGTGGAGTGTGGACACAGTTTTAGATTTTCACAATGAAAATCTAGGCAGTAAATCAGTAGCGTATTGTGAGATTTTTAGAAGGGGGAGCTATGAACAGAAGTTTTGATAGAGGGGACTCTAACAACGGAGGCCTTATCGTCCCGAAATCGAAGAGCGAAGGAGGATAGGATAGGAGAAAGCCAGCCGTTCCAAGACACAGCCCTCTGTGTTTAGGATAGAGTTCGCCCCGGGCGGGAATCGAACCGACGAGCTAGCGCTTGCAAAAAAAGCGTGCGACCGTCCAATCTAACAAGGCTGGCACTGCTGGCAGATTTGACCTGGACTTCGATAAATTTGCTGTCCATTTAGGTATTCTAAAAATGTTCCAGTTTCCATCCTTACCAGAGGTTTAAACTAGCGTTTTCGGTCAGGTTTTTCAATCGCTTTCCTATCTTCCATAGAGACGCTACTGGTAAATACACTGATAATAATACATACATAACTATGGAGAAAAAGAGTAAATCCTACCTGAGAGATAATAAACAACAATAATTGCAAGGCAATCTCCAGCGCGGATAAGCGATGGGAATTTTATCAAGAGTGTGATAGCTACTCGTGGATTTAATGCTGTGGAAAAATACGCAAATAATAATGAACATAATTATGTAAGAGCGCAAAGTGTGTTAGAAAACTCGAATCTAAATCGAGCATGCGATCAAAACAGTGGAAAGAGGTTTCGAGTAGATTGGAACACATCTCATGCCCTCAGGTACACTCCATTTGTCAGGGTCTAGGTTTTCCTTGCCCTTGGGATTAATTTCATTATTTTGAAGAAAACCATTTACTGACGAAGTAATGAAATAGTAGGTTGAAAAAGTGCTTGGTGGTAATAGAATTACAGGGATCAGCATTTTTGTCCGGTTAAACTACCTATGCCTTTTTACGGTTCAATTCTTCTTTTGTATGGTCCCAGCGCAAAGTGTGTGAGAAAACTTGAATCTAAATCGACCATGCGATCAAAAAAGTGGAAAGAGGTTTCGAGTAGATTGGAACACATCTCATGCCTTCAGGCACACTCCATTTGTCAGGGTCTAGGTTTTCCTTTGCCCTTGGGATTAATTTAATTTGAAGAAAACCATTTACTGACGAAGTAATGAAATAGTACAATAGTAGGTTGAAAAAAGTGCTGGGTGGTAATAGAATTACAGGGATCAGCATTTTTGTCCGGTTAAACTACCTATGCCTTTTTACGGTTCAATTCTTCTTTTGTATGGTCCAAAATTTGCCTCCTGTAAGGTTCAAATTTTGCATTTTGGACTTTTACAAACCTTGAGACTTACATACTCCAAGAATGGACGTCTCCTGGAAACAAAAATATGGGCTAGGCATTCTTGAAATTTTGAGAAAAAAGGGCTGGTTTCAGGGCCCCCTTAACGAGCTCAGGCCTAAATGCGATCGGATAAACGACTTGAGCCATTTGATCCCACATCCAGATATAGCGTTACAGAGGTGAACCTAAACCATTACAGAGGTGTTGCACGTTCTCTTTAGTGTCTAATAAAAGTTTGAAAGCTGATCATATTTGTCAAGTCCAAAGTGTAAATCGGTCCATAAATAATTACTTTATATCAGGCTGGTTTCAATTATAGAATCATAGCAGTATTGTTTTTAAGAGGGCCGTCCGCAGGGGGGTAGAGGGGGTCATCCGGTCCAATTGGGCCAAGGCTGGGGCTCCACTAAGGCGGCCCCGAACCATCAGTTTTTTTCCCCAGAAATGAAAATAAAATACGAGTAGGTACCTAGTATTCTTGTTTGTAAAGAATTATTGAGGGGCCCATTTTTGAAGAGCCAGGGCCCGGTTAGGTTGTGAACGGCTTTTTTTAAAGAGATTTGATGAAGGGAACTAGAGCTACTAAGGTCTTGTCATCCCGAAAGCGAAGAGAGAAGGACAGGACGGGATAGAAGAAAACCAGCCCCTCCTAGAAAGAGCCTTACCCTTTTAGGATAAAATCCATCCCGGGCGGGGATAAAACCTGCGACCTGGCGCTTACAAGGCAGACGCGGCACCTTCCAAGCTATCTAGTCTGGCCCTGGGTTTTTAATTAGTGTTTAATGATAGTCTGTAGATTAATATCTTCATAATCATTAAATTCACATTAACATTGCGCATAAAAGTGTTGGTATTTGTGAGTATGACTTGTTTATCACCTATCTTCAGCATCAGTTGACGTTCCTAGCCAAGTACTTGTAGACTTATGTATCTAAGTACTCATAGAACATACTTACTTGTCCAAGTACTAAGTACTCATTGTCTGTCTTCATATTGTTATTATGACTTCCACAGCCAGCCTAGTCAACTTAGGAGGGTAGAGCGTCCGCCTTGTAAGCGCTAGGTATAGGGTTTGATTAACGCCCTGGGCGTATTTTATCCTAAACAAATGGGGTTCGTTCTCGGAACAGCTGGCTTTCTATCCTGTCTTCTCTTCGCTTTCGGGACGATAAGACCTTGGCAGTTGCAGTTCTCTCTATCAAACCTTTTCAAATCAAATTTTGCGTTTTGGACTTTTACAAACCTTGAGACTTACATACTCCAAGAATGGACGTCTCCCGGAAACAAAAATGTGTGCAAGGCATTCTTGAAATTTTGAGAAAAAAGGGCTGGTTTCAGGAACCCCCTGAAGGAGCCCAGGCCCGAATAGGACCGGATAAACAGCTCGAGCCATTTGATCCCACATCCAGATATAGCGTTACAGAGGTGAACCTAAACCATTACAGAGGTGTTGCACGTAATCTTTAGTGTCTAATAAAAGTTTAAAAGCTGATCATATTTGTCAAGTCCAAAGTGTAAATCGGTCCATAAATAATTACTTTATACCAGGCTGGTTTCAATTATAGAATCATAACAGTATTGTTTTTAAGAGGGCCGTCCGCAGGGGGGTAGAGGGGGTCATCCGGTCCAATTGGGCCAAGGCTGGGCTCCACTAAGGCGGGCCCCGAACCATCAGTTTTTTTCCCCAGAAATTAAAATAAAATACGAGTAGGTACCTAGTATTCTTGTTTGTAAAGAATTATTGAGGGGCCCATTGTTCAAGAGCCAGGGCCCGGTTAGGTTGTGAACGGCTTTTTTAAAGAGATTTGATAAAGGGAACTAGAGCTATTAAAGTCTTGTCATTCTGAAAGCGAAGAGAGAAGGACAGGACGGGATAGAAGAAAACCAGCCCCTCCTAGAAAGAGCTTTACCCTTTTAGGATAAAATCCATCCCGGGCGGGGGTAAATCCTGCGACATAGCGCCTCCTTCCAAGCTATCTAGTCTGGCCCTGGGTTTTTAATTAGTGTTTAATGATAGTCTGTAGATTAATATCTTCATAATCATTAAATTCACATTAACATTGCGCATAAAAGTGTTGGTATTTGTGAGTATGACTTGTTTATCACCTATCTTCAGCATCAGTTGACGTTCCTAGCCAAGTACTTGTAGACTTATGTATCTAAGTACTCATAGAACATACTTACTTGTCCAAGTACTAAGTACTCATTGTCTGTCTTCATATTGTTATTATGACTTCCACAGCCAGCCTAGTCAACTTAGGAGGGTAGAGCGTCCGCCTTGTAAGCGCTAGGTATAGGGTTTGATTAACGCCCTGGGCGTATTTTATCCTAAACAAATGGGGTTCGTTCTCGGAACAGCTGGCTTTCTATCCTGTCTTCTCTTCGCTTTCGGGACGATAAGACCTTGGCAGTTGCAGTTCTCTCTATCAAACCTTTTCAAAATCTCTCTCTCTCTTTTAATGGCCTCATAATCTTTTTTTCTTTTCTTTTTTTCTTTTTTTTTTTTTTTTGTGGGGCATTTTGGGGGGGAGAAGGGGAGAAGGCAAGTTCTCAGCCGCAATAAAAATTAATGCCCTTACGACTTCCTAGTGATTGGGGCGATTATATAATTTTTGCTTTATTGATAACTCTAACGGTTCGTGAAGCATTTTTTGTCACCACAAGTTGTGTTAGAAAAAAAGAGCAAAGAATTAAGAAAATCAACAACATCCAATAATTTGCAAACTTGAAAACCCGGTTTTTTAAGGCTTTGTGAGTATAAAAGCTTACTTCCATTTGTAATGTTTGACTTTGCACACATAAGATCCAACTACAAAGAGTCCTCGTAAAATTATCGACATACTACCCAACCTCGCTGAGGTAATTATTAATTTATTGAAATGTCATTAAAAAGTTTTTTTGGTTATATTTTTTATAAGAGTAGGTACCTTAAATTTACATTTTTCTTTTTTTCTTTTTTGAGGACAGGGGATATAAAAACTCAACCTTTCATTTGACAACCAAAAAAATTCGACATCCCAAACTATTCATTGCCCTTTCCAACTTCCAACTTTTGACAAATCCATTAATCTAAAATTTATTAATGGACAGCGCCATTTATAGACTTTTTTTGTATGGGTTTTTTATTTTTTTAAAAAATTGCCAAAAAAAGTTTTTTTTTTTTTTTTTTTTTTTTTTTTTTTTTTGCTTTTTTTACGGTCTGGTACCATCTATCTGTTAGAAAGTAAGTGCCTACTTGGAATTGGTGTCATTTATTATGTCTATAGCATAAAATTAATTATTATTTGTTTTCTTCTTCTTCTTCTTCTTCTTCTTCTTCTTTCTCCTCTTTTTTCTCTTCCCGTAGTTGGTTGTTAATTGTGATAAATTTATCATTTCCTTGTGATTAATGTTCTGCTCGTGTGTCGTCTTGGCCTTGACTGATTTGTCTGGGTGGCTTTTTTGCATCTTATTCCTACCTCTCTACCTACATTCCTACATAGAAGAAACCATTTTAATTTTTTATACATATAAAAATAGATGAACCAAATTGTAAATATGATAAATAATCAAATGAGAGAGAGAGAGGGGGGGAGGGAGGGAGAGAGAAAAGAAAGAGGGAGAGAACTAGAATAGAGAGAGAACTAAAATGTTGGGTTTTTTGGATGTACCAAAGGCACCAAATTTTCTCACCAACCAGTCTTAACGTAGCTTAACTTTAGTGATACATCGGGATCTGGCGGAATCAAAGTGCTGTCGGCTCTTTTGGCACATCCACCAAAACGACAAATTATTTTTTCAAAGCCTCCAAACAAATTATTGTTTCATTCTAGGTAGATGATTCTATGTTTCAAGTTTATGTTACCTTGTCTTGTCCGTGGCAATAAGTAATCTTAGCTTGAGTCAAGTTGCGTCCTTCGGTGCGTTTAATAGATGGGGCAGATGATCACATTCAGCGTAAAGTCACCAGTCATAATCATAACTCATATAAAGTAGGTACCTAAAGTACATGAATACCGACAATAATAACAAATTTAGTACCAACTCCGGAAAGTACATTAAGTACGAATAGGAAGGTACTAACTCACAGTAACTTTAGTACCAACTCCGTAAAATACAATAAGTACCTTCAATAAGTTTAGTACCAGATTCGTAAACGTAAAGTACAATAAGTACGAAGTCCGGATAGCCTTCAATCTAGGTCTGAAACTCTACATAAAGTGTGCCATACCATAAAATAAATAGTTCCGGAACATAATTTGCATACCTAGTCAAGTGAAGACCTAGTAGGTACCTTAAGCTGTGTCCACACATAGTCAAACGTACACGATCGATGTCGACTGAAACCATCCACACTGCCTCGACAACATAGTCGATCGGCGGCCGTCAACTATGTGTGGACACAGCTTTAAATACAATAGTCCGTCCACTATACTTTTTATTATTACTATTGTAATTATTTAATAAAGGAAGGACGGACTAAAAAGAATACCTTGGTAAGTACAAATAACATGTTAACTTGTTACAGGTAGGTACACTGACAAATCAGAATGTGATATATGTATCTTACCATAGGAACCTATCAACCTATACATAAACAACCTCAGAAATGAACACATTAGAATAATCTGTGCATACCTGTTGAGTTGTCGACACCATGAACACATGGTTGGGTCTACAAGTGTTCGGATGTGATTCATGAGAGTGCTGTGGTGTTGAGAAGAGCCACTTTAGATCTGATGCTGATACACCACTTCACCAGGATCTGACTCTTTGACCGAATATAGACCACTGAAAAGAGGTCTTATCTATTTGTCAAATTTCTATTGTAACTGTGGGGTGTATTCTGTATTTTATTATTTTAAGGCGGTCTCTTTCACTTGTGTGCCGCGTCCATTTTAGTTTAGGACTATTGCACTGCGTGTATTCTCTATTTGTCACCATGACATTATTGTAGACCTCATCTTGTCTGTGGTCGCCGTTGTGGCCCCGCACTTACGGGGCTCGGGGCCAAGTCCACCAATGGGTCTCGAGACCAACTTCAACAAATGGGCATTGGGGCTCACTCAACAAATGGGCCCCTGTTCGGGTTCTCGAATTTTATTTTCCTTCACAAGGGGGCCCGGGGCAAATAGGACCGGACGGAGCCCCCTTTGGTCGGCCCTGCCTCTGATAACTTGATAAGCCAGAGATTATGACTTTTATGCAACTGTTTACGACATACTAGTATTGTATAAAAGGAGGGAAAAAAGTTGAACTTTGGCCGACAAGTGCCTACCGATGGACTTTACTAGAACAAAGAAAAGAAAAACAATAATTTTATCTCTCTCTCTCTCTCTCTCTCTCTCTCTCTCTCTCTCTCTCTCTCATTATTTATTTATCTCTCTCTCTCTCTCTCTCTCTCCATATCATGCATGACCGGTCGCCTGCAGTCAGAATATTCGATCCAATTTCTTATTCTTATTATTTCCGAATGAGATTTTTGCGATAAAACTGATTAACGTCACCGGTTGTCACTCGTCAGACTCGTCACCCCAAGTCAACGTTGCTTCGCCTATGTGTCTCCTCATTGTTGACGAGTATTCCGGCCGTGTGGTTCTTGGAACGCCAAGACCCGTTCTCGCGTTTTACTTTTCCAACAACACAATGAAAGAAAGTAGAAGTAATTTTTAGGCTATGTCCACAGTGTGGACTCCACACACATATAGTCGACGGTGTTGATTGACGAGGTAGAAGTTCAGTCAATGCGACGTCGACCATGTGTAGAGAAAGCTTTATTCGGGCCGATTCCTTGGGCCAGACACACACAAAGAGCCCATTCTAAGGCTTAGGCGTAGAAGCAAACAGCCCTAAAAGTTTGGGCTAAGTTTATATTTATTTATACGAAACATTCTATATGCAATCTTGTTGAAGTTATTGGCGTTTCTAATCTCTCAACGTTTTTGTGTTCGCCCGAGTTTCGAGCCCGTGGATCGTAAAGTTGGGTAACGTTCAGATAACTAGATCCCTATATTGTTATCTGCCTTACCTGGATCCGGTTTTATAATTTATTGCTATATTAAGAACGAAAATAAATAATCCTACGATTTTTTTTTCATGCGATTCCTTCTTTCAGATTAGGTTGTATTGTTCTCGTTCCTATATGTAGATTTGAGAGAATACGATAACGATTATAATGTACTGCCATCGTTATGGGGTCCGTTGAAGTGGGTGCATAGGGTGACCTTTTTTTATATTGTATTCATAAACAATGCCTACGGGTACTATAGATAGAACATAGTAATAGGGTTTATTTATAGGTACTGCTCGCATACTGAAAAGTCCCTTTACTTCAGCAGTAGGCTCCTGCTATTACTACTAAACGTACTGATCCGCCACCATTGTTGATGGAAAAAGGTTTGTTTTCTTTTCTAACCCATCTCGTATTTGTTTAGGATCCCTTATCAGCTAATTCACTCGTATTTGCAACGTAGCTAGCGAACCCTTCTTGATAGCAAACAACCGAACCCTAACCTGCTTGATAGCAAAATTTCTGAGAATGTATGTAGATAACACGGGCCCCTAATCAGGGCTGTATACAGCTTTAGTAGAATTAGTAGGCGTCCACATCGGAGAACCAACCATCGCACCCTCACCTAGTAAGTACCGAACCAAGAGAAAGTAAACTATGCTAATGAATAGAAGCGTTCTCAACGGAGCCTGGACCATAGTACCGTCCTTTGCTGGAAGTCAAGAAATTGAGCTGAGTATTCTTTCTGCAATGGTCTGTGGTCGCCGTTGTGGCCCCGCACTTACGGGTCCCGGGGCCAAGTCCACCAATGGGTCTCGAGGCCAACTTCAACAAATGGGCCTTGGGGCTCACTCAACAAATGGGCCCCTGTTCGGTTTCTCGAAATTTATTTTCCTTCATAAGGGGGCTCGGGGCACCCGGCCCCTGGGCAAATAGGACCGGATGGAGCCCCCTTTGGTCGGCCCTGCCTCTGATAACTTGATAAGCCAGAGATTATGACTTTTATGCAACAGTTTACGACATACTAGTATATAAAAGGAGGAAAAAAAGTTGAACTTTGGCCTACAAGTGCCTACCGATGGACTTTACTAGAACAAAGAAAAGAAAAACAATAATTTTATCTCTCTCTCTTTCACTCTCTCATTATTTATTTATCTCTCTCTCTCTCTCTCTCTCTCTCTCTCTCTCTCTCTTTCTCTCTCTCTCTCTCTCATGCATGACCGGTCGCCTGCAGTCAGAATATTCGATCCAATTTCTTATTCTTATTATTTCCGAATGAGATTTTTGCGATAAAACTGATTAACGTCACCGGTTGTCACTCGTCAGACTCGTCACCCCAAGTCAACGTTGCTTCGCCTATGTGTCTCCTCATTGTTGACGAGTATTCCGGCCGTGTGGTTCTTGGAACGCCAAGACCCGTTCTCGCGTTTTACTTTTCCAACAACACAATGAAAGAAAGTAGAAGTAATTTTTAGGCTATGTCCACAGTGTGGACTCCACACACATATAGTCGACGGTGTTGATTGACGAGGTAGAAGTTCAGTCAATGCGACGTCGACCATGTGTAGAGAAAGCTTTATTCGGGCCGATTCCTTGGGCCAGACACACACAAAGAGCCCATTCTAAGGCTTAGGCGTAGAAGCAAACAGCCCTAAAAGTTTGGGCTAAGTTTATATTTATTTATACGAAACATTCTATATGCAATCTTGTTGAAGTTATTGGCGTTTCTAATCTCTCAACGTTTTTGTGTTCGCCCGAGTTTCGAGCCCGTGGATCGTAAAGTTGGGTAACGTTCAGATAACTAGATCCCTATATTGTTATCTGCCTTACCTGGATCCGGTTTTATAATTTATTGCTATATTAAGAACGAAAATAAATAATCCTACGATTTTTTTTTCATGCGATTCCTTCTTTCAGATTAGGTTGTATTGTTCTCGTTCCTATATGTAGATTTGAGAGAATACGATAACGATTATAATGTACTGCCATCGTTATGGGGTCCGTTGAAGTGGGTGCATAGGGTGACCTTTTTTTATATTGTATTCATAAACAATGCCTACGGGTACTATAGATAGAACATAGTAATAGGGTTTATTTATAGGTACTGCTCGCATACTGAAAAGTCCCTTTACTTCAGCAGTAGGCTCCTGCTATTACTATATGGTCAAATTATCAAATAAATGAGGATAAAATTCCATTCCTCGGCTGGGATAGAGCCCACGTCCTCCTGTTTACCAGACGAGCGCCTTGACCACTACACCACCGAGGCAGGTCTGTATTTTTCTTTTCTTTTTAAATTAAGCAAGTTCTACTGTTTTAAAAATTTGTTATATTATGTTATTAAACACATAAAATACACGAGACCTTGTTTAGACTGCTGGGGTAAAAGGTTTTTTTAGTCTCATTCGAGCAGGATAAACAAGGTGTATTCTATTCTATTTCAAAACCTGCTGAACGTGTTGCAGCAAAATCGCTGAAACCCGAAACCCTCTCGGGTGACGCGGCTGAGTGGAGTGTTGATATGCCTTCAGACAAGTGCCAGAGGTGACAACACTCAGGTGACTCATAACAGTTATCATTGACATAACAGTCTCCTTAGCTCATGTTACAAGCATGTGAGTAAGCCCAGTTACTCACTATCATCTGTATCCTATTTTGTAGGATACAATTTGTACCTATTTTGTATCAAAAACATAAGACCTTGTTTAGACTGCGGGAGTAAAGGGACTTTTCAGTCTCATTCTGGCAGTATAAACAAGGTATATTCTATTCGACTTTAATCGAGTAGCGACCAGTGGCGGCATTACCAGCGTAAAAAGATTGATGGTGGATGAGAATTAATAGTAAAGGAGGCACTGAGTAATCCTGTGATACCCACAAAAATTGTGAAAATTTTCTTCGCCTTACTACAAAGAATTCATAATTTGATTTTTACTTTTTCATCCATACTATGAATTTAATAAAGGACAAGCAAATCATCGAATGGATGTTTAAGAAACTAATGATAATGTTAAAACAATGTCCAGCATTGATAGGATGCATTTATATTTCACATATCAGGGCGTAACGAATGAATAAACTAAATCGGAATAAGATGGCAGAGAGCACTTCTTACATCGCTGTACCAACGTTGTACAAGCATATTCTGTTTCTTTAACTCGAAAGGAGATATCCAACAAAATTACCTCCGTGCGGTGGAAATAAAAAATCGGAAAAACGCCTAGAAGGAAGAGAGACCTCAGCAGGCCCTCTTTCAGTAAAACGGCTTTTATAATGTGGAATGTTAAGAATCAACTCCAAAAAGAACATAATATCTACCTGCGTTTTTTATCGAGACACACGATTTATTGTGAAATCCTGTGCTTCCGATTACTTTTTAGAAAACGAAAACTTTGAAGTTGTTTTACTCAAAAACTCGACTTTCGTCTGTGTTTTTCTTGAATTAAAAACTTTCAACTACACGTGGTCAAGATTTCCCACAGACACATTACCTCAGCCTTATTCGGTAGCATCTAATTAACATGTGGTGATGAGCAGCCTTTGCGTGGACGGTGGTGAATTCTTCATTTTTTTAAAAATAAATATTTTACCAGTTTGTTATTTTAAAAAGAGAAAAAAAAGTTAAAATAAAAACCCAACTTTAGAGAAAACTTTAAAAATCACACACCTAATGACAGGGAGTAGTAATTCACTTGATAAAGAACGTTTCAAAAAATGTCACGGGGGATCACGGTAGTAGGGAAGTATCAGTGAGGGTGTGTTTATGTACCGGGTTGAGATGAGCTCGGACGAGGTGAGATATTTTTTCTACAGTTTTGCATTGGAGTGGTAACTTAAGCAAGGATAGCGTGGGAGTGTTGGGCATTTTTTCTAACCCTCTGTCCCGGCGGCAATTTTTAAAATTTATTTTATATTTATTTTTGTTTGCTTTGTAATTCGCTAGTTTGTAATATCTAGGTAATTTAAATGAAAAGTATAATATAAACGTGCAAACTAGAGATAAAAAGTAAAAAATGAATTCAGATTGTACGAGTTGCGGAAAAAAAATCAAAATTTCGAATTTCCCGCCAACTTTACACGCTCATGAAGGTTGTGTTCAGTTATCACATCATTTTCCACACGCCAAGAAAGGACGAGAATGGCCTATCTCAGCCCGGTACATAAACACACCCTCAGTCTAACCCTTGGGGCTTCTTGAGTTTAAGTACCAGTATGAAAACATGATAATGATAATAATTAAAAAAAAAAAAAAAAAAAAAAAAAAAAAAATCCATGATTTTCAGGATTCTGAATACTTCATAACTGAAGGACCTCTGAGTAGAAAACAGTGAATCCGAGTAGCCACAAAAGTAGCTCAACCGCTTTAGTGAGGCACGTCACGTCATTTTGCATAACGCTGCGAATTGTCAAAAAATGCATTCGAAGATAGCGAATTGTCAAAAAATGCGAAGGCCCAAGGCCTCCGCAAAAAAACACTAAATTATAACATAAAAAACTGCACATAATGAATTTTATTATTTTTAGATTCCAAAGCACAAAGCATGAAATCGTCCTACTACTTGGGGGAAGATGATTTATTCCTTTTCTTTTTAATCAACTGTTAAGAAAATAAGCTGTAAAAGCTGAAGTCAAATTGACAATTTGGCTTTTTTTTAATAGACACACCTACCTATAATTTATTTAAAAAAAAAAAAAAAAAAATACTGTCACTTTCACTTGTGTATTATCACTACAATAGTATATTACCCTACCTCATTATGTACACGCACACTGCCGGATTCAGGCATCCAGAGTTGAAAACCAAATGAGAAATACCTGTAGGTACATAATTTAGGATTCATTATTACTTTGTAGCAATCAAGTTCTTGAGTGTCGTTCTTTATGTATCAGACTATCAGATAAAACGAGATCAATTTCAATATTCAGCCTCAAACCATGTACTCCAAAATCTCAAAATTCAGTTAACACGCGACCAAATTTCGTTTCCAATTTCAGTAATTATTATGTGTATTTCAGACAGAAGGTAAGTCGTTTGTGGCTAAATTACATTTCCAACGGTTCGCAAATAAATCTTGCAAACAAACCACCGAGAGACGAGCTTGAAAAATGGCAAGAATCACGCGAAGATATCAATTTACAACCGAGGCAATATCGCGAGTATCTCTGGCAAAACCAAACTTTGCCTGGGGCAGATATGGGAGATATTTTAATCACCCGGGTCGTGGAATTCAGAGAAGAAAAGAATCTTGGATCCATGCGGAAACCATTTGATAAAATGTGATGGGCAATCAAACCCTCCCTGGGTTAGCTTTTTAACTAAATTCTCTTTTGGGATGTGCTGTTCATCTTGTCAATAATAGCCGAAGAACCATAAAACTCTGTTTCGTATATTAATATAAGGCGGTTGGCGCGTTATACTCTTGACGTTCGCGAGCCTTTCGGCACGCTTGATATGCTGAGAAATAAAATTATTTAATAATCAGGTGACGATGACGAGATTAAGGTTTGGGGCGTTGTCTACCACCTAACCCTCAGAGATCGAACCGACCTCTTGTTAGGGTCAAATCCTCCATAAATCCAGGTTAAAATTCTGTGCCTCCCCTAGAACGGATAGTACAAAAGTGTATCCAAACAGTTGACCGGCCGTCGCGCATCGATCGATGAAGTAAAAGTATGTTGTCGAGGCAGTGTGGACGACTGGACGTGTCAGACGACATCGATTGACTGTGGACACACCTTAAGAATGAAATTGAGCCCTGCCGTTTTCCAAGCAAGTGCTTTGACCACTTTGCCAGCTGCTCAATTCCTGAGATTTTTTCCAATTAGCTGTCGGATTCTAGAAGTCCAATTATCGGTTTGATAATTGGACTAAACGGAGTTTGATAACTAGGTCCACTAATTTGGTTAAGTTCTACATTATTATAACGGTTGGTGGAGATCACAATAATTACAACTTGACCAACAAATCGAACATGAAATTAGGAGAATGGAAACAAGCACATACCTTGGGACTTGTCTAATTAACTGAGCCCGAGAGGTGCCTATAGACATGGTATTTAAATTTGGTGTTAGGTATTTCATCTAATAACAGTTATTAGAAACATTCTTACATCAGTTCATGATCGCTTTGAATAAGTATTCATAATGTCACACTGAAAAAATTTTAGATTGGTTTTTTACCAAACAGTTTTGTCAATGATTTTTTTTTTTTTTTTTTTTTTTTTAGAAAAACCAATATCAGGTAGACCTGTGTGTGGACTTATCAGGTATCAGGTGGACCTGACAAACGGATCTTTTCCTTAGCTCATGTTACAAGCATGTGAGTAAGGCCAGCCACTCACTATCAGGTAGACTTGACGACAGGTACAGGTACACCTGATCAGGTCTACCTAATAGTGTGTGTGCTTATCAGGTAGACCTGACAGACGAACCTTTTCAGCCGTACCTGCCAGGACTACCTAATAGTGTGTGCTCATCAGGTATCAGGTAGACCTGATAGACGAACCCTTTCAGCCGTACCTGTCAGGACTACCTGATACTGTGTGTACCTGATCAGGTAAACTTATCAGGTGTACCTGGTGTATCTGTTAGGTCTACCTGATAGTGAATGGCTGGCCTAATAGTAAAATTCCTACTAACGATAATAGGATCTAAGTTTCTGTAACTCCTAGGAGTTCTTGAGGCGTGAAGACCAAAAAATCAAAGGATCGTGGTATGGTTAAGTGCCTTAGCGGGCGTCGACAACGGAGTCCCTATCCTCGACCCTAGCCTAGCCCCGACCCAAGAGAAAAACAAACCATGCCAATGAATAGAAGCGGCCTCAACGGAGCACTGACCATAGCTCCGACCTTTGCAGAAAATGAAGAAATGGAGCTGAGTATTCCTCTGAGGACTACTTTAGAGTCTGGCTGTGGACCTGTGGACTAGGTATTTAAGAGTTAGTTTTTCGCTCGAGTGAAGTTGTTCATTGTTTTTGCGTCCGAAGAAACAAACTAATTATTAGTACAAACGTCAGGTTAAGCTTGGGTTCGTGACTAGAGCTCGTTTGTTTCGAATCATTTGAATTTGTTTTCCAATCATTTCTAAGAGAACTTTAGACAGTAATTAATTCACCTTATCACACCGTGGCATCTTTCTTATCTCGAGAAATTCCTTTACATTACATACTTACATCACTATAGATTTTTTTTTTTTTTTAGTACCAATAACGTGCTTCTTCAGCGCGAACGACCTACTGTCCGTAGAGTTAAAGCGCTTTAAGGAAAAAAAACGTCCTTCTTTTGGCTGGATGTTTCTTTTCCTTTTTCTAATCTTTCTCTATTTACAGGCCAGGAATGTTTTCTTTTAAGTCTTTCACTTCGTCTTCGTCTTCTACTCCTTCTTCTCCATATTCTTCTTCGTCTTCTTCTCCATATTCTTCTTCTTCTTCTTCTTCTTCTTCTTCTTCTTCTTCTTCTTCTTCTTCTTCTTCTTCTTCTTCTTCTTCTATAGGTAAAAACAATACTTTCAAAAACATTACCAGTGATCTGGTCACTTGAATATATACAGGTAGCTCTTGCTACCGTACATTACCTATATGCATAAGATAAGGAAAGTAACAACGAAACAATTATTATTATTATTATTATTATTTTAAGAGGATTAGGAGACCAATTCGACCATCGCTAAGGTCATACATCATGGGCGACTCCTACTCACAGACCAGTTGGAAACCTGAAACCATTCTAAAGTCCACAGGTCGTTGAATGTTGAATCATCAGCCAGATTCGTTCAGTAGCAACCAGTTTTTGGTTACTTTCCGCTAGTACCAGTTTTTTTGGTTATACTTTCCGCCTGTGAGAAGAATGGTAGAATGTGGTGTTAAACTATACAATGATATTCTTAAGAATGTTTTTTTTTTTTTTTTTTTTTTTTTTTTGGGCTTGCCATTTTTGACGTTATAATATTACAAAAAACTTTACAATTTTTTTTTTTTTGTGGCTTGCCATTTGTGACGTCATAATATTACATCAAACTTGACAAAGTTCAAAAATATGCTCGAGCTCATCGCGCTGTTGAATAGGATTTTTCTCACCTGGTTCCTCGCTGAAAATCCCTGATTAGAACTAAGAAAATCCTGGAGGACTATACCTACTAATATTGAACCCATAAAATATCCCATAAAATATTTGTTCCGACTCGACTGCTGGGGTAAAGGGATTCTTCTTTTCCTTTTCCCGTCTTTAAATGGGTTCGGCGGCCTTTTTTCGTCAGCCTCTTAATCACAGCCCAAGGGTGATTGTTTTGGGCTGCCATTCGGTTGTGGCCACAAAACCTTTTCTACGGCTTGCTACAAAACCTTCTATTCTAATCTACTTGTATGTATTTGTACCTACACATAAAGTATAAGATCTTCCGTAACATAACGAGCTTAGAGCGTGACCAAATTCCCAATAGGGGGGCCACAGCAAACTGCTGCCTGGTGGAAATTGGAAGACATTAACGGCGCTTTTAAATTGGATCGACGCTTAAACGGCGGAAATTATGAAGGGCATTAAAACAAATCTGGTGGCGAATACATTGGCCATATTTAAAGCTTTGCCATATTTAAACCCACCTGGAGAGAGCGAAGACTATGGGCGCATATTATTTCCTGGGATGAAGTCAGGGCCTTTCACAGATAAACCGGGCACGGGGCTAACTCCGAAAATGGGTCTCTAATCGCAACATTAAATAAAAGGATACGAAGTAGTTAATAACAACAAAAATACATACTAGTTGGTCGTTTTTTTTCTAAACGGCTGGATCTTTTTTTTTTTTTTTTTTTTTTTTTGGGAGTTACCTATATCTACATGTACCAGATGTACCACCTACCAAGAACATGAGGTCAAAGGTTTAGTCTAAACTTAGACCAAACTTTCCATATAATACATAGGTGTAGATAATATTATGTAGATAGGTGTAAAGAAATAGTGTTAGCCAGCGGCAACAGCACTTCGAATGCACCGGTAATGTAAATCACTGAAGTTAAACAACGTTACGTGTCTCAAACAAGAAGAACCTGGTGATTAAAGTCCTGTAATTGAAGTCGAATTATCCACACACAGCTATTCGCAAGCTGTTTGTGAGAATAAGCTAAACAAACTTTGCAAAGTTGGTTCCGAATACAAAATAATGGTATATTCTCCAAATAAATTGCTATTCGGATCTTGCTCGAGGGCCTTTCAGGGTGGTAAGTTTCCTTGAGAGGTATCTTGAATCCGTCTTGTTTCTGACGCTGCAGAAGTTGCTGAACATTTGTTTCCATGAACGGATTTTTAGAATAGAATAGAAGAATAGAATATACCTTGTTTGTCCTGCCAGAATGAGACTGAAAAGTCCCTTTACTCCCGCAGTCTAAACAAGGTCTTATATATTTCATAGGTATAGTTTAAACATATGTAAACAAAAAACCTTGTTTAAATATTTAAAAAAATATATACAAAAATATGTGATTAGGATTAGGAGAGGGATAGGGGTGTCTTCCACATACACCACAATTATTACGAAAAATTTCGTCATTTGTCATTAGGTAGGACAGTCATTTGAAGAGGTTTGGTATTGGTAAAGGTAGGGCCATCGGCTTTAATAAACGCCCTTGGTCACTGCGACCTGGTTAGATCATTGAAGAGGTTTGATAGGGGGAACAACTACTGAGGTCTTTTAGTGCTGAAATCAAAGAGAGAAGGAGGATAGCAGAAAGCCAGCCGTTCTGGGAATGAACCTTATCTATTTAAGGACAAGTCCGCTCCGGGCGCGAATCCAAAATGCAACCCCTATAACCATTCCGGCAGCCCGAGTACGGGGAATGATACTTCCAAATCGAAGGCCAGTTGAAACCTTTCTATAGATACGTTTCTATAAATATAAAATACGTCTCCTAGAAGGGAGTCTTCGCCTTCAATTCTGACGTGGTGAGGGTCTTCCAGACAGGATATTCTAAAAGTGCTGTATTATGTGTAACAAATTTCAGACCAATCGAGAATAAATTATCTCGGAACAAACAGACGGACAAATTAAACCAGACTTATGAGTACAACAGGGAACTCAATTCGATCGCTCAATCACTGTCGGAGCCCAAAATCTTTTTCGCCTACAGTATATCGGATACTATACATTAGAGATTTGAGCCTCTCAAGTTTCTTTACACAAGAGGCCGCGTCTATTAGCATAATCAATCCATCAAGCTCAACGGAATTAGTAACACATCTTGAAAACAGAAAACACATCACGAAAGAGCACCACTTTACAAACACTTCTTCTCAAAGCTAGAAGAAATAATGAAGAATCCAATCATGTGGTAACCATGAAGGTTGTTGACTTTGAGGTAGAAGTCGCGAGCTCACCAAAATCTTCCAAGCACACGTGTAGAGTTCGTGAAATAGTACTTTGGGCGGTCCTGATGATTTTTTTTTTTTTCTTCTTACGGAGGTCTTGGCAAATATTGTCCCGAAATCGCAGAGAAAAGGACAGGATGGGAGAAAGCTAGCCCTCAAAAGGTTTGATGGAGGGAACTGTAACAAAAGATGTCTTATCGTTCCGAAATCGTTAAGCGAAGAACCTGCAGAAGAATAAAAGCCAGCCGATCCGAGCTTTTCCACAACTTTTGTGGATATCACAATATTACTAAGTGCCTCCTTTGCAATGCCGCCACCGCTAGCTACTCAATTATCCTCACGAGGCTGAGTGCACCCCGAACTCCAAGCACAGAGCAAAAAAAAACTCGGACCCGCCGGGAATCGAACCCGGGCCTCCTGCGTGCAAGCCTAGTGTGATACCCACTCGGCCAAGGAGGTTGCTTTCTTACCTACCTCATCCCGCGCTTACAAGACAGGCGCGCTACCCTCCAAGTTAACTAGGCTGGCAAAATAATATACCTAATTTCTTCCATGAATTGATACACTGATTATTATGTTCTGAGAAATCCGACAATCATTGCCACTAGTAGAGGTTTAGCTGAGGTAGTACGATGGAAACACAGAGGTCCCTCATTTCAACATTCTACATTTTGCCCACCGACTTCCAGTCTACCTAGTAATTAAAATATCCATTTCGATGTCTTTGGTGTGTATAATAGCTTGTTGAGTGTTTTGGAGAGTGCCAGGAGCAAGCCGGTCCTCATTTGGTTATCTGGTTTGGAGATCTTAGAGATCATCTATAATTCTATAAGTTGAAGAAAAGAATAATCATAACCGTATCGTAAATAATGATCCTGGTCTGGAGCTCAAGTTCAAGAGAGGTTTTTTTTTTTTAAAGAGTTTGACAGAGGGAACCGTAACTGCTATGGTGTTATCGTCCCCAAATCGAAGAGAGAAGGAAGACAAGATAGAAAGAGTTTGACAGAGGGAACCGTAACTGCTATGGTGTTATCGTCCCCAAATCGAAGAGAGAAGGAAGACAAGATAGGAGAAAGCCAGCCGTTCCGAGAACGAACATTATCCCATCAGGATAAAATTCGCCCCGGGCGGGAATCGAACCCGCGGCCTAGCGCTTACAACGCAGACGCACTACCAACCAAGCTAACTAGGCTGGGCAAGAGAGGTTTAAACTCACTGGGGAACTGCTTAGGGCTTTGGTGATGGGTATCCTCCATTCAGCGATAGTGAATTCAATCAACTTGCAATTAAATGAAAATTTAGCACACTGAAACCCCCATCACTAAAAACCTTAACAGAGGTAGGACTTTACTGTTAAAACTCCTTCAATTGTGTAAATAAATGCCTTAAAAAAAAAATAATAATAAAAATAAAAAAAACCTTAACAGTTACACAGTGACGCTGAAAAACAGCAAAAAAAAAAAAAAAAACAAACAAACAAAAACAATAGGATTCGACGATGTCCTTGGCGAATTCTGCATTACTTTATAAGCCAAGAACCCAAGAAGATAGCAATAAAAAGACCGAAGTTAGCACCCGATAAGCAAATGGCAAAAAGACGTCCTACACATGAATTGAATCCGATAATGAGTATTCTATCCGACCCGATAACGAGATCCTTACAAATGGCAAATTAAACGGATTTTATTGGTTTCCAATGAAAGTGCCCGGGTAATCCAGGTATTAAATTTATTTATTTAATTATCTGAATCTGAATGAAAATAAATAAATGAAAATAAAAATCTGATGGTGTGAACTTCACACAACTTTGTATTACATTACAGTACCTACCTACTTGTTACAGAGCTAAGAAAAGAACACACATTTCTCTTTCATATTTACATACATACTTACAGATCATGGGATAAAGATGTCTTTTTTGGTCTCAAGGGGACCCCAAATTGATTTTGAAAATTTGGACCAAATAGAGTGTGCCTGAAGTGGTGTGTTCGAACGACCTCATATTAGGCTCCCTATAGAATAATTATTTGGGGCATATCATAATGAGGAATAGCAACGTTATGAATTCCTTCAAAGTATCCTACAGGAAGATTGAGGGCAAAATAGCTCCTGATAGAACAAGAATTTCCTGCCTGACCAACCTGAGGACCTGGTTCAAGAAAAGCTCCACACAACTGCTCCAGAAAACAGCGGAGAAAGGAGAAAGTCAAAATAGCCATGATGATCGCCCACATCCGAAGCGAATTAGGCACCGAAAGAAGAAGAATACTTGGGTGTAATAGAAAGTAAAAAGTATTTTCAAGGAGTGGAATCGTCTACTGCTGTGCCCAAGTTTGGTATTAATAAGGCTGGATGTTCAAGCTATATTGTCACCTCTGTTTTTATGAGAACGTAACATTAGCAAATTTATGACTGGGATGTTCTGTATTCCGTATCTAAGATGCCCACACTGAATTGATAAAAGTTTCTTCTTTAGTTCTTTCTTTCTTCTTCTGCTTCTTCTTCTTCTTCGCCTCCTCCTCCTCCTTCTTCTGCATCTTCTTTACCTTCTTCTTCTTCTTCTTCTTCTTCTTCTTCTTCTTCTTCTTCTTCTTCTTCTCCTTCTTTTTCTTCTTCTTCTTCTTCTTCTTCTTCTTCTTCTTCTTCTTCTTCTTCTTCTTCTTCTCCTTCTCCTTCTCTTCTGTCTATGCAGGTATTTCGTCTTCTTCTTTTTCTTGATCTTCTTCAATTATTTTGCTTTTTATTACAGTGGATTCTAAGCATTCAATATAGGGGTAATTTAAGTGAAAATTATTGTAAACATCAGAGCTAAAAGAAAAGAAGAATTTGGAAAATGTCCAAAACTGTTTGTACTTGGTTTTACTTAGTTAGCTGGGTTCATAAAATTGGTTAGCATAACGCAAAAGATTCAATGGAGAAAAAATAGAAAGTAAAAAGTTCGGCTCTTATGGGTTAATAGTCCAGTCAGTTGAGTTGTTCGCTTGACTTATGATTAGTCCAGTCAGTTGAGTTGTTCGCTAGACTTATGATTACCCCAGTCAGTTTAGTTTCTCATGAGTGCATCCGGTGATTAGGACCAAGTGTCCGTGGACAATAACAGGCAATAAAGATACCTCGACCCATTCGCCCTGACTCATTTATACCTCTATGGAATTAGATATGTAATTAGTTATATCTCTATCTCTATGTAAATAATATATGTAATTAGCGACCTGTAATAAAATCATACTGGGTGACGTAAAAAACAATGCTTATGCTGAAGCTAATATAGTTCATCTGATCATGACTCCTTCTTACGGGGTCGAGCAGAATTCAAACACAATTTCATGTCTTCTGACAGTTTCATTTGTCCATACACGGTGGGTTTTGAGTCAGCTATGTGTGATACATTCCTATAGGGTGTATCATGCCCATGATTAATTCACTGGGTATGGAGTTGATATTTAAAGGTAACTTGAAAAAAAAAGCATTTTTGAAGGGCGATTGTTTTGGGGAAGACGTGACTAAATTAGAGAACGTACCACGTCTTGGTAACTTTTTCCAGGACTTGGAAGCCCTGATGGATGCTGAAAAATACTCCCAGAAATTCCCAGATGAAACATTAGACAGAGAAAAATGTCTCCTATCCTGTCTTACATTTCTCATCGATTTCGGGACGATAAAGACCTGACAGGTACCCCTGATCAGGTTTGCCAGTCCCCTCTATCAAACCTCTTTCCCCAGGTTATCAAAAATCCCCAGGAATTGAACCCAGGCCCTCTTATTGTCAAACCGCTACGCCACCGAGGCAGATGTCCTGTCCATCTCTACTATTGGGAGAAGGAAAGTAATATCGAGTCCTAATGAGAGGCCCTTCTTTGGCTAATTAAATGATAGGATTCTATATGTTTACTATACGTTTAGCATGTTCCATTCATTATCTCTTTTCAGCAATACTCAACTTTTTTGCCACGGTTCTCATTTATGTGTTCTACGTCCGCCGCAGGTGCCTCTCGAGGGCGGAAGAAGTTAAGTTCCGTCGGGTATAGTTTGTAAATAGATTGGTGCTGAGGTAACCATGTTACTGACATTTAGTACCAGCTACCAGCTCCCATGGCAAAGCGTCTTAGAGTCTCCAAGGACAGCACACAAAATCTTTATTAGAAGGTTTATAGAGGGAACTGTCACCGTCCTGCTAGTTAGCATAACTATGTGCTTCAATAAAGTGAACTAATTACTGGATGTGAATTGAATATCAGCTGATCAGGTCTATGTTGAAGGTAAATGACATCCATCCAGATACCAACCTCGCTCAACGTTGCTTAATTTCAGTGATCCATGTTGATCTAGTGCATTTGGTAACTTGTAGCTTCTGTGACGCCAAACTAATGCAAGGGCAAATTTATTAAGATATATGTACTTTCCGGAACTGAGCCATGTTTTGCTTTCATCCCACTAGCCAAGCAGATGCTTCAATTTATGTGCGAAAAATGTGTAGCAAAATCCATAGGGTGCCTGTGTGTCTTCCTTCTACATTTTGTATCCATGTTTGCGTCCTATACATGCTGTGCCTAGCTTCCACCCATATGTCACGCAAATCTCCACAAATAAATAAATACAAATAAAAAAAAAAAAAAAAAAAAAAAAAAAAAAAAAAAAAAAATTTAAAAAAATCACAAAAAACGTCAGAATTGAGAGTGAAAAAAAAAAAACAAAAATAAAAGAAAAAACATTACAAAAAATCTCAACAAACGTCAGAATCTAGAATGAAGCCAAGCATCTGCTTGGCCAGTGGGATGAAAGCAAAACTAGTCGTACCTGTTGGGATCATTGGATCGTAAATTTAATCCCGCCACATGCGACAGTGATACATGACCCTCTGCTATGATTAGAGAACTCACTAGGACTACTGAAACCCATTGCACAGTTTGGGAGAAGCATCATCAGAAGTGGTGACAGAAGAACTGCCAAGTTTGTATCACAATAGGCTTGCACATCGAAGGTCCCGAGTTCGGTTCCCGGCGCGGCGGCGGCGTAGAAGTTTTTTCGGCTCTTGGAGTTCTTCTTTCTTCTTACGTTCTTCTTTCTCTCAGTTCTTCTTTCGTTCAATAAAAATACCTACTTCATAAGCATATAATAGGTATGTCTTCAATCATCCAAAAAATATCTCTGATCCTATCTCAACATTGTGAATTCAGAGGTACCTAGTTACCTATCTATAGATACATGTACCACCTACCAAGAACATGAGGTCAAAGGTTTAGTCTAAACTTAGACCAAACTTTCCATATAATACATAGGTGTAGAAAATATTATGTAGATAAGGTGTAAAGAAATAGTGTTAGCCAGCGGCAACAGCACTTCGAATGCACCGGTAATGTGAATCACTGAAGTTAAACAACGTTACGTGTGGTTAGTATCCGGATGGGTGACCATTTGGGCAATAACGTAGTGCTGGTTGTTACAATTCTCTTTAGAAATAAAACTCTTACTTTTTATTTATACCTATTTGTTACGGACGTATAATAGTAATAAATTGTCTGCCAAAACTGCCAAATTATTTCTGAAAGTTTTTTTGTGTTCTCAAAGCATGGAGAGGTGTTCTTATCATCGATGAACCCAGATGATCCTTGGCTGATAAGAAATCCTATTTCGGCTGTTGTTATTTGAAGTGCGATACCCTACCTATTTGTTACGGACGTATAATAATAATAAATTGTCTGCCAAAACTGCCAAATTCTTTCTGAAAGTTTTTTTGTGTTCTCAAAGCATCGAGAGGTGTTCTTATCATCGATGAACCCAGATGATCCTTGGCTGATAAGAAATCCTATTTCGGCTGTTGTTATTTGAAGTGCGATACCGTGAAATTGTGGCTCCAAAAAAATGGCATATTTCCGAGGGGGGAGTGATATTTCCTGCTGATAGCTGACACAGGGCCGTATTTGAGGGGGTCCGTACCAACTTTGGACTATTTTGCTCCTTTGCTGGTGGGCCGGAATCCGAAGGGGGCCACGTTCGGCCTCTAGTACAGGGGCCGGACAGTAAAGGGTTCCTAATTATAGTGATATACGTACTATTATCTGCCCATATTTGGAGCACCCTCCCCAATTGTCCACTGTTTGGATTCTTACCCCCAACCCCACTAGCTAAAATCTTGAATACGGGCCTGGCTGACACAATGCTCCGGGTGGATATAATTTATGACTTTGCTTTTTGCTAACTTTACTCTGGGGATAAGCTAGGTATTTTTCTCCCCCCATACAATTTTGGGTTGGCATATTTCCGAGGGGGGAGTGATATTTCCTGCTGATAGCTGACACAGGGCCGTATTTGAGGGGGTCCGTACCAACTTTGCTGGTGGGCCGGAATCCGAAGGGGGCCACGTTCGGCCTCTATAGTACAGGGGCCGGACAGTAAAGGGTTCCTAATTATAGTGATATACGTACTATTATCTGCCCATATTTGGAGTACCCTCCCCAATTGTCCACTGTTTAGATTCTTACCCCCGACCCCCCTAGCTAAAATCTTAAATACGGGCCTGGCTGACACAATGCTTCGGGTGGATATAATTTATGACTTTGCTTTTTGCTAACTTTACTCTGGGGATAAGCTAGGTATTTTTCTCCCCCCATACAATTTTGGGTTAAAATTTACTTACCTTTAGGTTAGGTATGTTTAGGTAGGTAGGTACTCTTAACTTTACGTAGCTTTAACCCGTAACTGTTCTCATTCTAATTTCGGTATCAGTTTGAGGAATCTCTAGCTTTGTTCATTGTTCAAATTTCAAATGAATTCCCCAGCAGCAACAACTCTTAACTTTACGTATAGGTTTAACCCATTCTCATTCTAATTTCGGTATCAGTTTGAGGAATCTCTAGCTTTGTTCATTGTTCAAATTTCAAATGAATTCCCCAACAGCAACAACAATGATCTCAACGAACTGTTTTGCAAAATAATTGGTGATTATATCATTCTGATTAGAATTAAAAGTACAAAGAGAAATAAGCTCGAAATACAAAGAGAACGAAAATAAAAATAATATAGGTCATCTATCTCTACCTATTTACACCTACATAATACCCAATTTTATAATTAGATACCCAACTACTAGTATAACGAATTTAAAACGGGTTGTATGTCTTTTTAATGAAAATAATGAGGTTTTTGATCATTTTCAATAACAAATTCCGATTATTTTGGATTGTGCTGATTAAGAATTAAAAGTACAAAGAGAAATAAGCACGAAAGATAAGGTGAAGAACAAAAAGAAAAAGAAAACTAGGTATATAGGTACTTAGGTAGATATACCTATAGATACATTTTAATTAGGTACATACCTACCTAGAACGAATTTAAAACGGGTTGTATCAAGTTATATGTCTTTTTAATGGAAATAATGAGATTTTCGATCATTTTCAATAACAAAGTCAGATTATTTTGGATTGTGCCAGCAAGCGGCGATAGCACGTGGCATTTTTTCCCGGAGGATCACCGAAATTAACGTTGCGTGTGGTCAGTATACAGATGGGTGACCATCTGTGGGCTTTCGCGGACCAAATGTGAGGAGCCGGGTAGCTTGTTGCCCATAACGGAGGGTAAAACCCCATCACCGAAGACCTTAGGCCAGCCACTCACTATCAGGTGTAAGGTGTACTTGATCCTACTTACCATTTTTACTTTCTATTGCAATTAGTATAGGAAACTTAAACGTACTACCAAGTATTACTATTTTTTTTTTTTTTTTTTTTTTTTTTTTTTTTTTTTTTTTTTTTTTTTTTTTTTTTTTTTTTTTTTTTTTTTTTTTTTTTTTTTTGTTTTTTTCTTAATGTTGACCTACGAGTACCCACAGTTGGGCTCCTCTGACCACTGAGCTTGAATTATGTACCTACCTCTTCGTGCAAGCTAACTACCTACAATTACGTACAGGGTGACGGAAAAATTGAGCCTTGTAAGCGCTAGGTCGAGGGTTCAATACCCAGTGGCGCGGGTATATACTTTTTCATCCCCAAGAAAGTTTTGCCTAGGGCCTCCCGACGGGGGTTGGATGCTCCAAATTATAGGCATTTGGGGCCCGTAAATGTGTCCCTGCCAACAGCCCAGTGCCCCCCTCCCCCACTTTGTGAGGGCTACGGGTGTGGGATACAAACCAGGATCGATTCCCGCCTCAGGCGAACTTTATCCTAAACAGATAAGGTTTGTTCTCAGAACGGCTGGATTTCTAATATCTCCTCCTCCTCCTCCTCCTCCTCCTCCTCCTCCTCCTCCTCATGTCCTCCTTCGAAATACCTATATAACGAGTGTAATCTCTATTAGGCACTGTAAGTACATAGGTATAGGTTTCTGTCGAAGCTCGGTCCAAATTTATTTGTTTATGGTGGGCATCGAATACGGGACCTTTTGCTTGCCAAGAAAGCTCCGACCTTTAGCTCCTTTTCTCTTTAAAAAGTACTAAATGCGCATTAGTCCGACCTGCTCCTAAACCTAAACCTTTAAATCATCTGTTTTCTGAGCAATAATTATTTCATAATTACAAGTTCGGTATGACTTTTAGTACTGTGTGCTTATACATACCTGATGACTAACGATTAGTACAGTCAAATTAGCTGTTCATTTGACTTATGATTAGTAGTCCAGTCAGTTGAGTTGTTCGTTTGACTTATGATTAGTCCAGTCAGTTGAGTTGTTCGCTAGACTTATGATTACCCCAGTCAGTTTAGTTTCTCATGAGTGCATCCGGTGATTAGGACCAAGTGTCCGTGGACAATAACAGGCAATAAAGATACCTCGACCCATTCGCCCTGACTCATTTATACGAGTACCTCTATGCAATTGGATATGTAATTATTTATAGTTCTATGTAAATAATATATGTAATTAGCGACCTGTAATAAAATCATACTGGGTGACGTAAAAAACAATGCTTATGCTGAAACCTTTAGTTCATCTGATCATGACTCCTTCTTACGGGGTCGAGCAGAATTCAAACACAATTTCATGTCTTCTGATAGTTTCATTTGTCCATACACGGTGGGTTTTGAGTCAGCTATGTGTGATACATTCCTAGGGTGTATCATGCCCATGATTAATTCACTGGGTATGGAGTTGATATTTAAAGGTAACTTGAAAAAAAAAAAGCATTTTTGAAGGGCGATTGTTTTGGGGAAGACGTGACTAAATTAGAGAACGTACCAGTACCATGTCTTGGTAACTTTTTCCAGGACTTGGAAGCCCTGATGGATGCTGAAAAATACTCCCAGAAATTCCCAGATGAAACATTAGACAGAGAACGCAACTGATCTATTGTACCAAATAAAGTTATAATTGTACCGAATAAAAATTCTAAAAATGTGATTTTTAGAAAACTTTATAAAAGATTTCATATTTTTATTTTCCTTATCCCAATTCTATAGGAGGAAAAATAGGAACTTACTTTCTTACTATGGGAAGGCAAGTACCTACCTAATGTATTTTTATTCTCTCTCCATTAATCTTTCCTTGAATACCACTTCAACTTGAAAATCCACCCAACCCTACGTCACTTTACAAATCGCAATGAGAGAGAGAGAGAGAGAGAGAGAGAGAGAAGGAGGACGAAGGAAAATGCATCCATGGACCATCATTTATCAAACATGTGTCACTTTCCTTATTACTTCCTCTTTGGAGAGCTTTTTACAGCTTGAAGAGAGAAGGACAGATAGCCGTTCCGAGAACAAACCTTACCTGTTCAGGATAAAGCACGCCCCGAACGGTATACTGAACTTTTGCAAAGCAGGCATGCTACATACTTTCCAAGACTCTTAATCTTTAACCAATCAATGCAGTTGGAATAGGTACTCGGTCTTTTATGTTGTGCACATTGCATATACATATTTTGACATTTTGATTTGATTTTGATTTGATTGACGTTTTTGATTGACGAGTGATCGAACATTCGAAAGTCGAAAGCTCAAAAGTCTTTGTATCCTGATTTGTGTTCTCGATAGAACACACAGAATAAGAAACGGCGAATGTGGTGGGGATCTGGACGGGTGACGGGAAGGAATGTATCAGATCTGATAGTTGCTTAAAAGGACCAAACTAAATCTGTTTTCGAGAAAGAATTGAGGAGATACCATTTTTTTTTTTTTTTTCATCATTATTATTTTTATTTGATCGAACGAAGCTTAGGTATAGATGAATAGATAAAGATAACGAAATTATCGAGTTATTTCTTACCTAGGTAGGCAAGGTACCTATCTACTTCTACCTATCCTGACGTAGGTAGATACACAAAATTCTCTTTACTATATAAACTGAAGAAGGGAATAGTCCCCTCTTCCCAAGGTAATAAACAAGGGAAATGTATGTACCTATTTTGATACCCTGATCGTTCAAAATAGGTACCTACCTACCTAATTCGAACCTGTCAATAAATTTTGCCTGACAGGTTGGCAAGAAAAACTACTCGACTTCTAATTCGCAAAGTTCTTTTTTCTTTAACTTTTTTTTTTTTTTTTTTTTTTTTTTTTTTTCTAGGTTTGGATAAGTCCTTCTATGGGGACAGAGTGACAGACAGACAGACACCGAAGCGAATACAATAGTCCGTCCCTTATACCTTTTTATTACTATTGTAATAAGGAGAGGGAGTTGTTAGATTTTGGGTATGCGTGTTATTGGATCATTTCATCAGCAAGGGGTGTGAATTATTCCCTATGTGTTCTCCTCCTCCTCCTTCTTCTCCCCCTCCTTCTCCTCCTCTTCTTCCTTCTTCTCCCCCTCCTCCTTCTTCTCCCCCTCCTCCTTCTCCTCCTCTTCCTCCTTCTCCCCCTCCTCCTTCGCATTTTCAGGTCAACTTTTCTCCCACTTCCCTTTAACTTTAAGCAAATTTTATTCTATTGTCATCCAAGAGGCTTAATGTGGAAGTTGATAAAACTTCATTTGGGAAAGACGAGATGTGATGTGTCCATCAAAATTAGATACAAAAAATAGAAAGTACAAGTAAACTAGGTTTGGCTAAGTCCTTCTATGGGGACAGAGTGACAGACAGACACCGAAGCGAATACAATAGTCGTCCCTTATACCTTTGTATTACTATTGTAATAATAAAGGAAGGACGGACTAAAAACATTGCAAGGGAATTGAACCAGTGATCTACAGAATGGCGTGAGTTTGAACTTTAAATTCTGGGTGTCATAAAATCTACCCGTAAACTATCAACTTTGTTAAGGGGGGGTGATAGGGTGATTTGTTTTAGACACGTGTCAAAGTCATTAGGTAGATAAGGTACCTTCTGTCTCCCCGATCCCTTTCTCTCTCTCTCTCTCTCCTCCACTCTCTCTCTCTCTAACTTTCTCTCTCTCTCTCTCCTTTTCTCTTGCCTTCATACCTACTATTAAAACTCTCTTTTCGATCAATTTATTTTAATTCTAAGTTCACTAGTCAGCTGATATTCCATCTCTTTGTACTTCTAAACAATTCTCTTTTTTCCCCTTGTCTTCTTCTTCTTCTTCTTCTTCTTCTTCTTCTTCTTCTTCTCCTCCTTCTCCTCCTTCTTCTCCTTCTTCTTCTTCTCCTCCTTCTTCTTCTTCTTCTCCTTCTCCTCCTTCTTCTCCTTCTTCTTCTTCTCCTCCTTCTTCTTCTTCTCCTCCTCCTTCTTCTTCTTCTCCTCCTTCTTCTTCTTCTCCTTCTCCTCCTTCTTCTTCTTCTCCTCCTTCACTTACTTCTCCCTTCTCTCCTATTTCTTCACGTTTCTTTCACATTCTCTTACCTCCTCTTCGTCCCTTCTCTTCTTCCCATTCTTCTTCCCTCTCTAAACCTCTTATTTACTCGGTCTTTCTTTCTTCTCCATTCTTATTTTTTACGCTAACATTCGTCTTCTTTTTCCCCTGACTTTCTTCTTCTCTCCTCTTCCACCTTCCTTCTCTTCTTTTGATTTTCTCCTTCTCTCCTTCTATAGGTACCTACTTCCCCTACCTTCCTCTTTCTCTTCCTTACTCTTCTCCTCCCTATGTTAGGTACAGGTGACTATGTTATCTATATTCCATGGACCATCATTTATCAAACATGTGTCACTTTCCTTATTACTTCCTCATCGGAGAGCTTTTTACAGCTTGAAGAGAGAAGGACAGATAGCCGTTCCGAGAACCAGCCGTTCCGAGAACAAACCTTACCTGTTCAGGATAAAGTACGCCACGAACGTTATACTGAACTTTTGCAAAGCAGGCATGCTACATACCTTCCAAGACTCGTAATCTTTAACCAATCAATGCAACGTTGGAATAGGTACTCGGTCTTTTTATGTTGTGCACATTGCATATACACATTGTTTCACGGCGTTCATACAAAATTCTTTTTTATAGCATTTTGATTGACGAGTGATCGAACATTCGAAAGTCGAAAGCTCAAAATTCTTTGTATTATCCTGATTGACGGGTGACGGGAAGGAATGTATCAGATCTGATAGTTTAATGCTTAAAAGGACCAAACTAAATGCTAAATCTGTTTTCGAGAAAGAATTGAGGAGATAGTTTTTTTTTTTTTTTTTCATCATTATTATGTTTATTTGATCGAACGAGGCTTAGGTAATAGGTAGATACAAAATCATCTGCAAAACGAAAACTGTATGCAAACCAAAACCAAATTCCAGACATTTGTTAACAATAACAACAACTAAAAACCTCAGAGAACATTTTTTTGTTGACCCTGAGAGAATCGAATTTACGACCTTCAGGCAAGTTACCTTTAGAAAAAAAAGAAGAAGAAGAACAATAACATAAAGTTTAACCGTGACCTTGAAATCATCACAAAGGTCAGAAACTTTTACGCACGCACACAAACAACCCAGAACTTAAAGCAAAGGATCCTTCCTAAACTGACAAGGCGTCAAAACTTCATTGCAAACTATCAACATCATAATCATCATCATCATTTTGCAAAAATTTTCGCTTTTATAGGTAGGTACGTAGGTAGGTCTTGGCAGGTAGGTAAGTTAATCTAAACTGTTCTAATAGGTATTTTTACAGTACCTCGGTACATAGTGTAAATATACCTATGCATATGTACCTAACTTTTCCATTTAATACTTACTTATATAGGTATTGTTGTAGTTAGGGCTAATTTTGTGTTATCGTGAACAAAAACTTCTGACACCTATCAATTCAAGGATGAGCCCTTGATTTCATTCTTCCTCATTTCGTGATCTTTTTGCCCCTTCTTACCCTCAATATTTTTGCCCCTCCTCACCCGATTTTCCTACTTTTTTCCAAACGAGTTTACCAGTAAAAACAAAGTGTTTTAGACGTTCAAGAAACGAGGTGGGAGGTATTTACCTTGGATTTTTATCTAAACAGAATCGTGATTACGAAAATTAATGTGCATTTTGGGGAGGAAAAATTTGAAGTTTTGAAAAGAGAACAATAAAATTGCAAATTGCAGAAATACTTACTGGGTGAATTAGAAAAAAAGTGATTTCGAGTATTTTCTGGGTGAACTAGGAGAAAGGTGATTTCGAGTGAAGAGTTTAAAAGTTTGGGTGAATTAGAAAAAAAGTGATTTCGAGTATTTTCTGGGTGAACTAGGAGAAAGGTGATTTCGAGTGAAGAGTTTAAAAGTTTGGATAGAACTTTGGAGGTTCAAGGACTTGGAATTTTGGAAGATCAAAGATCTATTTGACCATGAATGGTAGGTAACGTTGGATTTGTGGATACGATGTTTTTGCAGGTTTGATTCCCGCCTGGGGCGGATTTTATCTTAAACAGACAAGGTTTGTTTTCGGAACGGCTGGCTTTATCTCATCATAATATCCTTCTCTGTTCACTTTCGGGACGATAAGATCTTAGCAGTTACAGGTCCCTCTAACCGCTACAACAGTGATGTTAATTTTCATTACTTATATAGTTAAGTCACTTTAAGTTGTCTGAAAATTCCTTTCAACCCGATGTTACTGTGAGAGGTTCACCTTTTTTTCCTCGACATTACTCATTACAAAAAAAAAAGTTTAAACTTCAAATTAAACTTTTATTCCCGACTGATAGGTAAATAGGTACCCAAGCCTAAAGTAAATATTTACCACTGACTTACTTTTCTTACGTACATTTTCACGGACTTTTTGCTTGTTGTATTTACCACTAAATTTGTTGTACAAGTACCTTCAAGTAACAAGTATTTCAAAAATACTCGTAGAAGAAAGAGACAAACAAAATTAGTTATCTTGACAATAAGTTGTGTTTTCTACTTTATAGTAAAATTACATTCTTAAAAGTTATCAGATACCTAAGGCGTTACCTGCTAAAATGTAAAAAGTCGTATTTTCAGTTGACAGTGAACATAGCACCCCTGGTGTATAGGCAATATGGCGTACAGGTAAGTGTTGTAGATATAATATAGGTAAAATTATAATACATATCTGTATATCCTTTATCCTTGTTTTTACTTACTATTTCATATTTCCTCACAAAACATTGTTCTCCGCCCACCAATCCTGCATACCACACTCAATACCTACATAGGTAGGTACCTACATACCAAAATTTAATTGCCTATCTGTGTTCGTACCTATGTACCTACCGTACACTTGGGTAGGTAGTTTGAAAGGAAAGCTACCTATATGGGGTGTGATAATAATGATCCACCCAGTATCTGCATAGATAAGTAGTAGGTAGGTAAAAGGGTAATTTGAGCTTGTCAAATAGGAAACAGGATAAGTATGAAGTGAATATAGCCTATAATACTCCCATGGGCTATGGGTATTCTATAGGTTAAATAAATATCACGATACCTAACTCTAGCATGGAATGGAGCTGTCCAAAAATTGTACGCCAGCCTAGTTAGCTTAGTTGGTAGTGCGTCTACCTTGTAAGCGCTTGGCCGCGGGTTCGATTCCCGCCCGGGGCGGATTTTATCCTGATGGGATAATGTTCGTTCTCGGAACGGCTGGCTAACGAATCTTATCTGTTTATTGTAAAATCCGCCCCGCGGGCGGGAGTCTAGCGGTCACAAGACAAACGCTCTACCCTTCAAGCTAACTAGGCTACGGAAAAGCTTAGCGTGTCGCACACTAAAGGTTGGCGGGCCACATGCGGTCCGCAGGTTGAGTGCTACTCGACTCTAAAGTCACCCTGTCAAAGCTGCTCTGTACGGACATTCATTATTATAATAGCCTTTATTAAAAACTTACCATCAGGATAGTCTGAACATGTTGTGAATGTTGGCCAGTATCCCCTTCGTACCCGTTAGTACGGGCGCAGAGATGAGAAATTGGCGCGATAGGATAAAACCAGAGAGGAGCGGAGAGCAAAGAGTATAGGACAAGATTCGTAGAAGCTTAACCCATCCTTTAGGGCTGTTTGCCCCTATACACCTAAGCCTCGGAGTGAGCTTTTAGTGTATGGAGTTGAGAAAAAAATGTGATTTTAAGTCGTCGTGATTTTTAAGATTTCGTCCTGGACTATGTATGGACATACAGAGCACCATACAGAGCACCTTTAAGACGTCAGATTCATGTGATTTTAAGTCGTCGCTTCCCTATATCGTCACTTCCCTCTACCTGCTCGATGCTCTATTCGTCCCTTCTTTTTGGTGAAATGATTTAACTTTAAGAAAGATTGTACCTCGTCACCGCTTTTGCATTACCTCAAGGCACATTCCAAGAACATGCCTAACTAAGAAAGGAAAAGTTTAGTCAGAAATTTTCCACACTGGCTGGAACTTGAACCCAGCACCTCCAGTTTGAGGATCAGTGCTTGTGACCACTCACCCACGGAGGTGTTCAATTAGATCCAGACATAATTGACGAGGTGAATTTATGTTGCCGAGGTGCACCGTACGGTTTCAGTCGACATCGATCGACGGCGTCGACTATGTGTGGACACATCTTTCGGTTATTTTTTATTTATTTATTTATTATTTTTTTTATGGTCAAATTCACTTCTTGGCCGGCCGACTAACTAACGCCCAACACTGTTACTGCTAGACAAAATCTATCCTCTGGCGATCGCCTAGTTAATGCTCTTTCTGTCCACAACCAATTATTCCGTGTTCTAGTAATTAACTATTTGTTAAACACCGTGTTTTGTACCGGAGAGGTTGGAATTTCAAGTTGGACAGATCTGTTCTTCCATTTCAGGCGAGACGGGACGTCAGCCCGTAGAGAAGGCAGCAGTGGCGGAGCATAAGAGATGAGAATGGAATTGAAGAGAAGATATGGGAAAAAAATCTGGTGTGAACATCACACGACTTTCCCTATCCTATTGAATGATACTACTATAATACTTACTACCTAACTACCTAGGATAGGTTCTGTAGAAAAGGCAGCAGTGGCGGAGCATAAGAGATGAGAATGGAATTGAAGAGAAGATATGGAAAGAAAAATCTGGTGTGAACATCACACGACTTTCCTTATCCCATTGAATGATGCTTATTTTTATGTTCTATACTCTATAGTAACTTTTAAGTAATATCTCTAACCGTTTTGTCAGTATAGCTGAAAACCGCCAAAAAACGGTCGAAATCCGACAAAACGGGAATGAAATAAACCTGACGAGATGATAAGAGAGGAAATAAAAGGGAATAGAGTAAGGCCAATAGGGGTGAATACAAGACAAAGAATGAAAAGACAAAGCTACCCTTCCAACCATCAGCATCCTGGCCTTAACGCCCTGCTATCTTTCCTCGTGTTTCCTATTGCCTGTACGCCTATAGGTAGTTAGGTAGTAAGAATTATAGCTATCTTTGTATGTTTATATTACGTACCTATCTTTGTAAGTACATAGGTTGTGTTAACTTTTCTCTACGTCTATCATTATTTCCTCTACAAAATCTTTCGTTTGGGGTAAGCTCGCCTGGACGAAATTTACATACTCATTACATCTAGTCTCGGATGCAAATTTGCTTTTAATTAAAATCTCCAATATCCTTCAGGATTTGTTTCATCTTGTTTTCGTGTTTGTACGGAAACATTGCGCTCGGAGAGGTATAGGATAGGTAAGTATAGGTAGGATAGGTAAGTAAGTATTATAGCTATCTTTTTATGTTTATATTACGTACTTTTCTCTACGTCTATCATTATTTCCTCTACAAAATCTTTCGTTTGGGGGAAGCTCCCCTGGTTGAAATTTACATACTCATTACATCTAGTCTCGGATGCAAAATTGCTTTTAATTAAAATCTCCAATATCCTTCAGGATTTGTTTCATCTTGTTTTCGTGTTTGTACGGAAACATTGCGCTCGGAGAGGTAATTTTCAATATGAACTTTCTACAAGCCTTCTGCAAACCTCTTCTTGGCCACACCGATATCCCAGACCAGTGATTCAAAAACTGGGGTCCGCGGCTCCCGGCAGGGCCGTGAAGGACTTCGCGACCCCCGGGAACTGCGGGAAGATCACATAAAATTTAGTAAAGAGGTTGCGGAGCGTTCACAATTGAAAAAAAAAGAGTATTCATAGCCAATAGCTTCCCAGTGACCCAAAAAACCCAACCCCGACCCAAAGTAGTGACTTTCGTTAGAAATGAATAGCTCACCCCTAAAGGGGATTTAGCTAAAAAAAAGGGGGCCGCATAGGAAAAAGCTTTGGGAACTGCTGTCCCAGACCATCACCAAAGGCTACTTGATGTTAACATCTCGACCATCAGGTGTGCTGTTGTCACGATGCCTTGGTGAGGTAGATGTTAACACAGCCTGGTGGGCCGATGTCTTCAGAGACCCTATTATATTGTGTCCAGCCAGAGATGACGGGAACGTGGACAAGGGAGGGCAGTTGAATCTTGATTCTAATACTCTAGTGGAGAGTGCAGATTTTTTTTTTCAAACAAGTTTCCATTTATATTTGATTGACAAAAAACTCAGAACATACATTTTTCATATAAATGGTATACTCATCCGTATAAGCAGAGCTTGTGCCACGGATGGGGAAGCTTGTGCCACGGATGGGGATTACAAGTCGTAGATAGCATGGGACGCATTTTGTACTCAACACCGAGTGCACCGCGTCCGCGTGCTAATCAGGAAGGCTTCCCAGTCGAGTTGGGATTGAAGCATTGAACCCATTATTGTCAATATTTTATGCTCAATATTGTCTGAGAAAGGCCCGTTTCCCTCTATAGTGCAGATCACGTCCTCGTACTATTCTCTTGTGTATAATAAAGTACCTAGAATAAGGTAGTATAGGTAAGTACCTATGGTCTAGTTTTCCTCTACAACCGCCACATCTAGTTGTAGATACTATAGAAATCACCAAAGGCTACTGCATGTAGTCTCTGTTAACAGCCAGGTACGTCAGTCTATCAGCGTTTTGAGGTCCCTATAGACTATAGAGCCTAAATCCAAAGTTTCAGCCATTGGTCCGTGTGTGTGTCTGTAAACAAAATATCTCGAGAACGGTAAGAGCTAGAGACTTGAAATTTGGTATGTAGATGTCAAATGTGACAAGAATGCGACACGAAACTTTTGGTTAAGACCGATGCAACGCTTGGCGGCATTTTACCGCTTTTTGGCGGTTTTCGGTGTAATTTAACAATAGACACAAAACTTGGTTAAGATCGGTGGAACAGTTGGCGGAATTTTACCGCTTTTTGGCGGTTTTCGGTGTAATTTAACAATATATCGGGAACGGTATGAGCTAGAGACTTGAAATTTGGGTTGGCGGCATTTTACCGCTTTTGGGCGGTTTTTGGTGTAATTTAACAATATCTCGGGAACGGTATAAGCTAGAGACTTGAAATTTGGTATGTAGGCACAAATGTGAAAAGGATGCAACACAAAACGTTTGGTTGTGATAGGTGCTGCGGTTGGCGGTATTTCGACCGCTTTTTGGCGGTTTTTGACCGTTTTTTGGCGGTTTTCAGCATTTCAGCCATACCGACTAAACGGTTAGAGAAATTTGTAAAAGTTTGACTGTAAGAACAAGAACACCCAAAAAAAGCACCATTCAATAGGATGAGGAAAGTGGTGTGATGTTCACACCAGATTTTTCTTTCCTAATAACTTTCTACCTTCTTTCTAATTCTCCCTTTCTCATCTTTCTCTCCCTTCCTCCCTTCTCTTTATCCTCTCTTCTTAACTGGTAACTATTTTTTCTCTCTCTCTCCCTTTTTTGTTTTTGGTTTTTAAACGATGACCGCCGTTTTTATTTCGTAGCGATGAAACAACCGCTACATTAGACTCATGTGGTCTGTGTCGTAGCATGCCCATCCCGTAGTATGCCTCTCATCAGATGGGCGAGAAGAGACACAATACTTCCCATTTTTGTAGAACGGATAATGTTCTCGGAACTCGGAAGGGCTAACTTTCTCCTATCCTGTCTTCTTCCTTCGATTTTGGGACGATAAGACCTTAGCAGTTACGGTTAAAAAAAATCTCTCTCTCTTCCTCTCTGACGTCATCTCCCCTTCCCATCCAGTTTGTCATAAATCATTTTCACCTATGTAATGCCCCCGCACACATCACATCCAGAGTGCACTTATTATTTATTAGAACATCTCCAGACGTTTATTATTGGCAATACATTCAGTGGCGTGGCGTAAGACTTAGGCCAGTTACTCACTATCAGGTAGACCTGATCAGGTATACCTGACATCTGATGAGTACACACACTATCAGGTAAACCTGACAAGTACGGCTGAAAAGGTCCACCTGTCACGTCTACTAGATAGTGTGTGAGCTCAACAGGTATCATGTAAACCTGACAGGCGCAGGTACACCTGATCAGGTATACCTGACACCTGATGAGTATACACACTATCAGGTAGACCTGACAAGTACGGCTGAAAAGGTCCACCTGTCACGTCTACTAGATAGTGTGTGAGCTCAACAGGTATCATGTAAACCTGACAGGCGGACCTGATCAGGTGAGTGGCTGGCTGGGAAGATTTTTCCGCCACACACGTTCTGGCGGTTTGACATTCCTAGTTATGGCCGAAAGTTGAACGGTAAGTGGGTGGCCCTAGCTTCCACGAACTTACTCATTTTCCGTGTCCGGTCATATCTGATTAACCCAATGGTTAGCGGCCATTATTGAATATTATTTAACCAATGGATGCCCGGTGGTGAAAGATTAGTCGTTATAAATAACGCAAAAGGGTACGCCGGATTTGCTAGAATCTAATTTTACAAACCTTCCAGAAGGCTCCTTCTGTGTACCCCGCTTTCATGAAGAATACTCCACTGCCAGCACAGTTTTACGATGCTCTGCATTTGCATACTGGCAATATATTCAGTGGCGTGGCGTAAGACTTAGGCCAGTTACTCACGATCAGGTAGACCTGACAGATATACCTGACACCTGATGAGTACACACACTATCAGGTAGACCTGACACCTGATGAGTACACACACTATCAGGTAGACCTGACATCTGATGAGTACACACACTATCAGGTAGACCTGACAAGTACGGCTGAAAAGGTCCACCTGTCACGTCTACTAGAATTACTAGATAGTGTGTGAGCTCAACAGGTATCATGTAAACCTGACAGGCGGACCTGATCAGGTGTACCTGTCAGGTTTACCTAATAGTGAGTGGCTGGCTGGGAAGATTTTTCCGCCACACACGTTCTGGCGGTCTGACATTCCTAGTTATGGCCGAAAGTCGAACGGTAAGTGGCTGGCCCTAGCTTCCACGAACTTACTCATTTTCCGTACCCGGTCATATCTGATTAACCCAATGGTTAGCGGCCATTATTGAATATTATTTAACCAATGGATGCCCGGTGGTGAAAGATTAGTCGTTATGAATAACGCAAAAGGGTACGCCGGATTTGCTAGAATCTAATTTTTCAAACCTTCCAGAAGGCTCCTTCTGTGTACCCCGCTTTCATGAAGAATACTCCACTGCCAGCACAGTTTTACGATGCTCTGCATTTGCATATTGGGTACTCCGTAGGTATCGATTGCCTTGCGGTTATTTGCAGGAAAGTCTCTTCCTCTAGAAAACAAAAATGGGTATTTAAATAAACTAATTATTCGAGTTTTATTCTGCACCGGATGATGCGAAAGTTTTATTATTAGACGTTGGATTCACCGGTGTCATTCAACGTTCAAGCGGTGGAATGTCCGTTGCATCTGTCAAGCGTTCGATCGGTTGGGAATGCTGATGTTGGAAAAAAATAAAAATGGGTAATAAGTAAAATCTGGAATATCATGCTAATATTACTGGTGTACCTACATCAGCCCCATTTGTCATAGTCACCTTTTATAGCACCAGCCTAGTTAGTTTTTGGAAGGTCGCCTGCCTTTTGAGCGCTAGGTCGTGGGTTCGAGTCCCGCGCCGTGCAGAACTTATCCTAAATAGATAAATCTCGTTCTCTGAACGGCTGGCTTTGTCCTATCCTCTTTCTCATTAAACTAATTACTCGAGTTTTATTCTGCACCGGCTGATGCGAAAGTTTTATTATTAGACGTTGGATTCACCGGTGTCATTCAACGTTCAAGCGGTGGAATGTTCGTTGCATCTGTCAAGCGTTCGATCGGTTGGGAATGCTGATGTTGGAAAAAATAAAAATGGGTAATAAGTAAAATCTGGAATATCATGCTAATATTACTGGTGTACCTACATCAGCCCCTTTTGTCATAGTCACCTTTTATAGCACCAGCCTGGTTAGTTTTTGGAAGGTCGCCTGCCTTTTAAGCGCTAGGTCGCGGGTTCGAGTCCCGCGCCGTGCAGAACTTATCCTAAATAGATAAATCTCGTTCTCTGAACGGCTGGCTTTGTCCTATCCTCTTTCTAAAATCTGGAATATCATGCTAATATTACTGATGTACCTACATCAGCCCCGTTTGTCATAGTCACCTTTTATAGCACCAGCCTGGTTAGTTTTTGGAAGGTCGCCTGCCTTTTAAGCGCTAGGCCGCGGGTTCGAGTCCCGCGCCGTGCAGAACTTATCCTAAATAGATAAATCTCGTTCTCTGAACGGCTGGCTTTGTCCTATCCTCTTTCTCATCGAATTCGACAGTAGGACCTCTGTTGTTACAGGTCACTGTACCAAACCTCTCTCTTACTACATAACATACTACTACTTCTAAAAAAAAAGGCATGGCGAAACCCAGTTTTCAGACATGGATAATGATTGACTTGGCAAGGTAAATAGGCAGGTATAATGTGAATCACTCAATCTGGTCTCATCTGAAGTAAAGCAGAATTTTACATGTTCGATACCAGAATTCTTACTGAAGGCATGGCGAAACCCAGTTTTCAGACATGGATAATGATTGACTTGGCAAGGCAAATAGGCAGGTATAATGTGAATCACTCAATCTGGTCTCATCTAAAGTAAAGCAGAATTTTACATGTTCGATACCAGAATTCTTACTGGTACATGAAATGCAACGCTACACTGATGAACGAAAATAATTCAGGACCAATTTACTTTGGAACATTTTCAAAATCAACTTAATCAACGATAATCCCTTTGAAAATATAGTAGCCAACTAGAAAATCAAAAATGAATTAGAGGGTGAAACCCCCATCACTATCTTGTTATCAGGACCGATTTACTTTGGAACATTTTCAAAATCAATCAACGATAATCCCTTTGAAAATATAGTAGCCAACTAGAAAATCAAAAATGAATAGAGGGTGAAACCCCCATCACTGTCTTGTTAAACCTCTATTTATGACCGATCTTACCACAGAGTTTTCATTTAATCCAGAATTTAAGAAATACTGGCTTGGGTAAATCAAATGACACTGTTTTTTTCCTTAAAAAGTACTAAATGCGTAATAGTCCGACCTGCTCCTAAACCTAAACCTTTGAATTATCTGTTTTCTGAGCAATAATTATTTCATAATTACAACTTCGGTATGACTTTTAGTACTGTGTGCTTACCTGACTAACGATTAGTACCGTCAAATTAGCTGTTAGTTTGACATATGATTAACCCATGAGAACCGAGGCCTATACATTAAAGTTACACCAAACTTGACCAAACCCTTCTCTCTTTTTCGCTAATATCTCAGTCGCTCCACGCCAGAGTTCATCCGGGATCTGTCTATTAGTCAGAAAACAAAATTTCCTACTATTTTCACTATTATTTGACATATTTACTCAGTACCTACTGGTCCAGAGTTAGAAGCCAGTTAAATTTCATCAAAATAATAATAATAATAATAATAATAACAATAATAAAATGGAGTTAAGAAAAAGAGCGACGACTTAAAAGATGATTTTAAGTCGTCGTGATTTTAAGATTTCGTCCTGGACTATGTATGTGTGGACATACAGAGCACCTTTAAGATGTCAGATTCATGTGATTTTAAGTCGTCGCTTCTCTATATCGTCACTTCCCTCTACCTGCTCGATGCTCTCTCTATTCGTCCCTTCTTTTTGGGTGAAATGATTTAACTTTAAGGAAGATTGTACCTCGTCACCGCTTTTGCATTACCTCAAGGCACATTCCTATCCAAGAACGGAAAAGTTTAGTCAGAAATTTTCCGCACTGGCTGGAACTTGAACCCAGCACCTCCAGTTTGAGGGTCAGTGCTTGTGACCACTCACCCACGGAGGTGTTCAATTAGATCCACACATAATTGACGAGGTGAATTTATGTTGCCGAGGTGCACCGTACGGTTTCAGTCGACATCGATCGACGGCGTCGACTATGTGTGGACATATTACGCCAAAAGTGATGGGGAAACGCGCATCAGGGGATGGGAAATTGGGAAACTAACATACGGTTCGTCTTCACTTAGGAACAAATCCAGGTACAAGCCATACTCGATGGTGCCCTATTTAAGTTATTCACCCCTCAAGAGGGACCCTCATCGATGTATTTTTAGCTAAATCCCCTTTAGGGACGAGCTATTCATTTCTAACGAAAGTTACAGCTTTGGAAATGAAATGAAATAATAGTGCTCATTTATACTGCTCGCATAGGACTGAAAAGTCCCTTTACTCCAGCAGTAGGCTACTACTATTATTGTGGTCGAATACACTGTTTTAACTCTCAGTGGTAAGTGGTTAGTCAATAAAGAAATGGAAAGGTAAACCGTACGGAATTTTTTGCACTCTAGTGTACGCCTAAACTGCCATCAGCAATAAAAATCACCGGACTCCGTCATTCTAGAACCGGGTGTTGAAATCTATTTTCTCTCCTAGCCTGAGGTGACGTCAAAGAAAACGCTTGACACTGTGTTAACTCTCAGTGGTAAGTGGTTAGTCAATAAAGAAATGGAAAGGTAAACCGTACGGAATTTTTTGCACTCCAGTATACGCCTAAACTGCCATCAGCAATAAAAATCACCGGACTCCGTCATTCTAGAACCGGGTGTTGAAATCTATTTTCTCTCCTAGCCTGAAACCACCGAGGCAGGTTACATATTACTTTGGGTCAGGGTTATGTTTTTTGTTTCTCTGTTTGAACTGCACCTGAAGTTCGCGTGAAGTTTAAAATTTTCAAATGCTTAATTGTGGCCCACGGCATAAAAAAAGGTTGAGTACGGCTGCTTTAAAGTGATTAAAGTGAATTTCGAGAAGGATCAAAGTCCCACTAATGAGCTGCAATAGGATTAGAGTCTCGTCAAAGCGAACTTTTCAAAGCCATTGAAAAATACCGCAAACTTCCAGAAGAAGCTTAATGACATTTTGCTGAAAAGGAAGCTTTGAGTATTTCGTGTGAGTTTGAAAACGGAGCACAAGTTTTGTACTTTGTACCCATCATGTGGTTGTGGAACACCTAGGAGAAATTTGTTTAACATTTATTTACATAGGGTTTTTTTACTTTTTACTTTCTGTCTTGTTCCTTGTGAGAGGTAGGTATTAGTTTCTTGCTTTCTTATGAGAATTTTGAAGAGCATTTGAGCTTTAAAGAATTTATATTAGACGTCACTAAAGACATTAGCAGTTATACACCCTTAGAAAAAAAAAAAAAAAAAAAAAAAAAAACCACACACACATATGGTACACCCGGTATGCCGTAGTGTACCTGATGTTATTCATTATTTAAAATAATAATTACATAGGAAGAAGTATTGTGGCGCATAGCTGGCTGATGACTCACCGCTCGGTTGTGTTCTTTCATTCATTGATGTATGTTTCAAAGCAAGCGGTTCTCAATCTTTTCCTGGAAACTTTAAGCGTTGGCCTGACTTGTAAACTTCGAGGGGGCCTCTAACCTTCCCGGTTAAAGTTAGAGGAGGCCCTCTAACTTATAGGTACGTGGGGTTCACACCTTCAATCACTTCTATGTAAACTTAAAATGGCCTGCTCCGTAGTTATTGTTATTTCCGGGACTTGAACTTGTTCCTCTAAACTTTGAGTGGGACTTTAAAGTTTCAAACCTCTCCCGTAGGCAAACTGAAACTTTAAGCGGAACTCCCTGAAAAACTTTTGCTCTATCCAATATTTACCAGCTATCACTATTTTACTTTACTGTAATATTTATTACATGAAAAGTAGTTTCAAATCACGTTTCCATAGAAAAAAGGTACATAAACATGTCTACCTTCAGATACATGATGTTATCTTGAAAAACATATCTTTCAAAAATCCGATTTTCAAGAAGAGTTTAATCGATTGCAACCATGAATTCATCGCTTAATTCAACCGGTGATTCTAAAAACGCATCAGATACCGTCATGGATTGTATCATCTATCGTCATAGGTTAGACCTATGGTATACAGTCATTCATAATATTATGTTGTATCTTCTGGCCTCATAGGTTAGATCGAAATGATATCTTTGATCATGCGGTTACTCTTTGGTTAATCATACAGTCATAATCATAACATAACATAGAAATAGCGTCAGAAGCTATACCTATTTCTAGTGATTCATTAACATGATGCGGTTTTGCAGTTGAAGGCAGTTCTAGTCAGTCTTTAAGTCTTTTGTGTGAGTTACACAGTAATCTAAGCTGATTTTGACTTAAAACAGAGTGGAGCGGAATGCAAAAAGCACAGAAAGAGGTTTGACAGAGGGAACTGTAACTGGATCTTATCGTCCCGAAATCAAAGAGAGAAGGAAGACAGGATAGGAGAAAGCCAGCCGTTCCGAGAACGAACATTATCCCACCAGGGTAAAATCCGCCCCGGGCGGGAATCGAACCAACGGCCTAGCGCTTACAAGGCAGACGCACTACCAACTAAGCTAACTAGGCTGGACAGAGCTCCTCTTTGGCCTAAGAGCAAGAGCATATAGAGATTTTTGCTCTTAGGCCTTCTTCTTCTTCCTCGCCTTTTCCCGTGTTCAGACGGGGTCGGCGTTTATCGTCAGCCTCTGTTTTGTGGATTGCTGTTTGGTTTTGCCTAGAAAATTTTACGAGTGGATGTCCTTCGCATTCAACCTTTGCTATTTCGTTAGCAAGGGAAATTTCAGGCTGGTATCATCCCTGTTTAAAGTCCCCCAGCCAGACTTTTTACTCTTGAACACGTCGCTTCCCTCACTGAAAATTACATGTACAAATATCTACCTGTGTATTGAATATGGTACGGTGTAAACCCAGAAAGCGGATAAACCTAGGCTTTTCGGTAAAACCCCAGAATATCCCTGAACTATTACCTGGAAGGAAATCCTAGTTCACCCGCTCTCCCGTATCCCGTAAGAAATACACCACAAAATGGACATTGACTAATATGTATTACGTATTTATTTATTACAATACCTAAAGAAATGGCCGTTCTAAATTTGTAAATCCCCTTTTTATGTTCACAGGATTTTGGAGACTATCCATTAGCCTCATCTATCACAAGTTCCGCCATTTTATCAGACGTTAATGAACGGAGTGATTCATGGCAACGGATT